>NC_054881.1:32727423-32947423 GCF_018320785.1 Cheilinus undulatus
GAGTCTGTTTACTGGTCCACCTCCTTAAAGGAGGGGGGTTTTGATCCAACAATGAGTCGCTGCAACTCAACACCCTTAAACTTGCTGAGTCTGCAGTAGACTAATCTGGTATTACCCTCATTATCATTAAATGCACAACAGGCAGGTGCCAAGCAGGGGTGTTTCCAGGGGGGACTTGGGGTGCCACTGAAAGCTGATTGGCCAATACATAAATATGACTGCATCTGGTTAGAGGCGGGACTTAAAGCAGATCAGCTTATTAAACAAACGTTTTTAAAAACAACCTGTAACAAACTTAAATAATTAATCTTGGAAGATTTGCTTGTTGTGAATCTGTTGTTTTTGTTGTTTATTTCTAACTTAAAAGCACACAGTAAAAGAACTGTGTGAAACTTTAATGTACTGGTGCATCTTAGGACATCAATTAAAAGTTCTTTTTCCTGTGATTTAATTCAGAAAAATAGATTTCCTTAAACTCTAGATTCATATCCTACAAAGTGAACTATTTTAAGATTTCTTTTGTTATAATCTTGCTGATTACGGTTTATAGCTCACCAAAATCAAAAATCCACTACCTCAAAATAATAGAATATTGTGGAAATGTCCAATTGCAAAGGCTTCCTGAGCCTTCATTCTCTAAATCTGGCTCAGTCCACACAACCACAATCATGGGGAAGACTGCTGACTTCACTACAGTCCAGAAAACAATCACCGGCACCTTCCATAAGGTGGGTAAACCACAGAAGTTCACTGCTGCAACAGTGGGCTGTTCTCAGGGTGCTCTAGCAAGCAAATTTGTGGAAAGCTGACTGGAAGAGAAAAGTGTGGTAAGAAAAGGTGCACAATCAACAGGGATGAGCCCAGCCTTCAGAGGATTGTCAAACAAAGCAGATTCAAGAACTTAGGGTAGCCTCACGAAGAGTTGACTGAGGCTGAAGTCAGTGGATCAAGAGCCACCACACAGACAGGTCCAGGAAATGGTCTATAGGTGCGGTGTTCCTAGTGTTGAGCCAATCCTGAACCACAGACGTCATCGGCGTCTCACCTGGGATACGGAGAAAAAGAACTGGAATGTTGCTCAGTTGTCAAAAGTCCTGTTTTCAGATTTAAGTTAATTTTGAATTTCATTTGGAAATCAAGGTCCCAGGGTCAAGGAGAAGACCAGAGAGGCACAAAATCCAAGGTGCTTGAAGTCTAGTGTTTTCAGTTTCCACAGTCAGTGATGGTTTGGGGTGCCATGTCATGTGCTGCTGGTGGTCCACTAGTCTTTATCAAGTCCGGAGTCAACGCTGTCAGCCATCTACCAGGAGATTTTAGAGACCTTCATGCTTCCATCTGCTGAGAAGCTTCATGGAGATCCTGAATTCCTTTTCCAGCCGGACTTGGCACCTGCCTACAGTGAAGCCAAAACTACCAGAAACTGGTTTGCTGGATGTGGTATTACTGTGTTTGATTGGCCAGCCACCTGGTCTGACCTTAACCCCGTAGATAATCTCAGGGAAATGTTAAGAGGAAAATGAGAGACACCAGACTCAACGATACAGACAAGCTGAAGGCTGTTATCAGAGCAACCTGGGCTTCATAACACCCCAGCAGTGCCATGGACTGATTGGCTGCATGCAAGGTCGTATAGATACAGTAATATTCTAATGTTTTTATAAGCACCTGTAACCCCTGAAAGGAGATTTGGAAGTTAAACAGTATTAATCAAGGATGTTTTGGATAAAGAAATGACAGTATTTCCAGTGCAGAGAAAACCACACAGTGCAGGAAAATGTGCCTGGAAGTCTTCTAACGCCAAATGCTGCCCTCTCCAAAATTACTGAGAAATGCGTCACGTGCATTCCCAGAGGCATGCACCATCAGAAGATGATGGACAATGATTGATGATGGGTGCTAAAGAATGAAACTTGGTGAGTTTTAAAAGCTGATATGACTGTTCAAAAAGAACGATTAGAAATAATGCAGGCTGTAGATGTAACTGTTCTTAACTGTTCTTAAAGGTCCAGACATCTGGTGCCAGGGAGATGCAGAAAAATGATAAGGTTTTTTATTTTTTGATAGGGTTTTATGTCTTTGTAGTTAAACTGAACTAAAGAAACAGTTAATGAAATAAACATTCTCTATGGTAAGAACCTCCAACCTGCAACTCAAAAGTCTAAACACTCTCCAGGAGGCGTCTACTGACATCAAGTTCTGTCATCTCTGTGCAGCTTCTGCACCTGAGTCTCAGTCCAGAACTGCCTGGAGAGTCTCAGAAAAAGCAGAATTATTTAACAGAACAAAGAAAAAGGATCAGTCAGCATAAAAAAGTGCCCATCAGGCAGAAATCTGAGGCCAGCTCACCACAGAACAAACAACTCCCTCTGAAATCTAGATTCCTGGGGAAATGAGGAAATGAGGAAGGGGCTGCGGGTGCATTTCTGACCGTTTGAGAGTCATGGACATATTTATGCGTGGTGGCTGTAAAAAAATATTGTTTTGCTTTTCAAGCAAGAACTTATAGTTAAAAATGTACAAGTTAAATGGGATTATGATGAAGGATTTTGCAGCATTGCCACTTCTTGTTATGATGTTTGTGTGTTAAAAGTGTTACAGAACCATAAAAAGTATTAAACCCTCATATATTTCACAACACTTCCTCTTGGCTACTGTTTTCTATTACAGACTCAACTAGGTGCACTGCCCTCCTCTCAGCGTTGCTAGATAAGATATGTTGCAGAGATCGCCCTCCTCCATCTCCTCCCTCAGGAATGCTTCACGTGTGGAACCAGAGACATAAAGAGGGGGAGGCATGTTCCTGGAATTTATGAAATGGGTGAGACTGCTGTCACAGCTCCCCTGCTTCCTATAGCTGATGAGTCAGAGGATGTGATGTGCAAACTTCAGGCCTAAATATTACAAATATTTCATAATGCCACTTTTTCATGACTTCCCTGAAAAACGTCCTCGATATTAACAGCATACTGGGAATAAACTGCACATATTCTTGATTCTTACATAGCATTCTGTAGCTGTTACTTTATGTTCCAGCCTCCATGCACAGACGTATACTAGTATTTATACATGGTGTAAAGTTATTAAAGTGGTATTTCTCCCAATCCTTTTATGATTCCTTTTTGAGTTTAAGTATCATTTGTTGCAGTTGATGTGACAAAATCATAAGTTAACAGGTGACTTCTTATTCATCCAGAAGACAGGAATGCATTGTGAATGTAGCTCAGTATCCACACTGTTTTAGCTCTTTTTTTGGTCTCCATCACCTCCCTACGGCTTTTAAGTCATTAAATGCTTCACAATGCTCTCCAGCTAGTCATTAACTCTCAGCTTAAAACGACAACAAGGGAAGCTGTGAGAATGAAGAGAGAGACTGCAGGCCTTTGGAGCAAGCTAATTAGCTCCATGATGCTATCAGGCTATGTGAGATTCAGAGGAACTGCAGAGTTGGGTAATATTTCTCAGAGGGTTCATCATTACTCAACGTTTCCTAACAGACCCATGGTTAAAACTAATTTGATGATTTTACTGCTTTAAGGACATAGTATCCATTTTGGCTCAAGATTTGAGAAGACCAGACATAAAACTTAATATTTCTCTTAATCTCAATTATCCTGAAACTTAAACTTGATGCATATTTTTTATGAAGGTGAGAAAACACACAGTGTTCTATGAACTCTCAGGGTTTATGTGTTCAAGCAACACCCTTCCACCTCCACGTGTTCACGTAACCCAGGGGTGTCCAAACTATGGCCCGCTCTTGCAATTTTTTACAATTCTTTTACATCTACATTGTCTCAGTTTCTTGCACTTTATTTTCTGGCATCCTGTTGTTTGTTGACATCAGGCTAAGCTCTGAAGTCTGACATTACTTTCCTAATGGTTTAGTTTAGTGTGCCAATCCACATTGTTAAAACTACCAATAAAAAGTTTTATTTGAAAAGAGAGAGAAAAGTGGTTAACATTTTTAAAAAGGCTTTATTTTTTATTTACCTTATACACACTGAGAGCAGCTTTGGATCATTTTTTTTCCTTTGTTGGTCTCTCTTTTCTCCCCAAAAATGTAAAACTGGTCTGCTCAAATGTTATTTATGGTCTACCGTGTCCTGTTACATGTCTTTGTCTTTGTTTGTACTGTTTTTATCTTGCAAAGAACAGTCTTTATTTTATGACAGCATAAATATTCTTTTTGTTGTTGCTTTGTTGCTTTAATAACTGTGGTTGTTATTTAGGTTAATGATGGTTATCACAGCTTAATTATAGGCCCCTAATCTAGCTGGGCCCCAGAAAGCTCTCCTCTTTTTCCTCTTTATGGGCGGCCTCGCCAATACTGATTAGAGATGGGACAATCTGCCTTTATTCAGTTCTGATCCATTTGGATAAATATGCACCGATACCTGATATCAATCCCAATATTACTAAAAGTGATAATTAATATTCCCATTGTTTTGGTGGTATTACATGTACGGTTACACAACGCTCTAGTAAACATGAAACAGGATTTCTTATTCAAGGCCAAAAATATTTTAAAATGCCAAAAAACTTCTGTTAATATTCCAAATAAATTTAAACTTTGTGCCGACTTCATATAGAAACAGGAAGCAGCAACAAATGTAATGATTTTTACAGAGCACTGTAAAATAGCAAATTTTACTCCAGATTTTACAGTACTTGTTTTAAACAGAGCAGTAAAAAACCTCCAAAGAGCAAAGCAACAATTATCCTTAAGTAAAGACAAGAGAAGTGCAAGATGTGATGATTCATTCATTTTCTGTACAAAGTTATGTGAATGTATTAATAAATATTAATATGATTCAAAAATAAGCCTATTAAATAGAGGCTTAAAGGTTCAAACAGTCTAAGAAATTAAAGGCAAAAAACCTCAGAACATTAACTCGGCTGCATTCAGCATTTGGTGCACGTTTTCTATTGCTAAGTTAACAGATTTTACCTCCAAACAACTTCATTTATTCAAATTGTTGGTGACAAAAACAAATTCCCTTTTCTAGAAGGAGGGCATTAGCTTTACCTAAAACTAATCCATCATAATGTACGTTATGCCAGCTAACAGGCCTTAATCTGCTGATTCCACCAAGGATTTAAAAACAGATTTCCATATTGGATTAACTAAAAAAAAAAAAAATCAAAACAAAACGAAGGACTTTTACACAGTTGCTTCAAGTGAAGGACTGAGCAGCAGCAGAAATGCTTATGGCATTGGTTTTCAAGCAGACAGTTGAAGACACTGTCCTTCATTTAAAGGTCACATATTTTACCCTTTTAAGACAATATTATTAAATGTTACTGAGCTCGCTGACTCCACCCCTGACTCCGCCCCTCTCAGGAAATGGATGTGGTTCTCCTGATCCTCCTCTCTGATGCAGTGAGGTGGACCAGGAGAGGAGGGCAGAACTTTCTTCCAAGCAGGGAGGGCCAACCAAACCTGGGGGCGGTGCTAACTCCCCACATGACATCAGGAGGAGAAAAACTGAGAACAGGTTGTTTTAGCACACATTTTCTGAAGGGAGGGGGTTCTGATTCTTGGGGGGATCGTGGACAAGCCAGGGGCACATATTTGTGCTATTAAAAGCCTTAAAAATTGTATTTTGCATAAAATGTGACCTTTAAATTTAATTCAAAATGCAGATGTGGATAATACCTACATGCTGGCATTGCTATTTTCAGCTTAAACTGTTTGACAAATATAATTCTATGCCTAATTCAGAAAAATCATTGTACTTTAAAAGCAAGTATGACTTTACAAAGAAGGGTTTTCTTGTTAGCATGCTATACTGTACTGTGAATAAAAGATCAATATTATTAGCCTACATTATATTATACACTGTACTGCTGCAGCCTGAAGCAAACTTAACTATGGCAACTAACACAGCGCTATGCTACAGTATACTTTACACCACTGTACAATGAAATACTACAATAAATGCCACAATATGAATCCTAACCTTTCAGCGACTACTTAACTTCTCTGATAACAACAGATGTCACAAACAGAACATCCCACAGCAATTAAAAAGGAGAAGAAGAACGCCTGTTCAGCTCACACTGAGGGGAAGTTGTGAAAGTGTCAGGGGCGTTAGCTGGTCAGTGTAGTGTGCAGGAGGAGAACTTTAACAGCAGCTTTCAACGACATGATAAAAAGAAACATGATCATGATAACAATGCCTTTAAACTCTGCGCTCTCGAGCTGTGAAGAGTGAAAATATGCTGCTCTGCTACGTACAGAACCACAGGAGGTAATTCATGATTCAGCATTTGGTAAAATTATTCCGTTTTCTGCACACACACATCCTTCCCTCCTTCCTGGTGAAGCCTGAACTATAGATAAGACAATGCCCTGAGTGGCTCGGGGCTTTTCTTATCAAAGAGCACAGCTGTGTGACTGGGAGACGGGCTGGAACAGCCCAGCAGTGATAATGTTCAAGGAGCAACACCGTACAGGGCTTACTGTATCAGTCAGTGATGCAGAGGAGACTAAATGTAGGCTTGTGCCAAAGAAACAGAGCTTAATTTACACAAAAAAACCTTTCCAATTGGTATAGCAGGCAGTGAGTGAGCCTTATGTTACAGAACATACAGGGTTATTTTCTGAATGTCCTGAGACTCCTCACACTAGAATGCTGCTATAAAGAAATTTCAATGTTCTTTATACCTAAACGAGGGCCTGCCCACAGCTTTGTCTGGGCCCCTGACAAACTCAGAGAACCTACCTTCCCAGTTTTTATAGATGATCAATGTATGTGTGTTGGATCGGTAGCATTGGTGCTAGCATCCTGCCTATAAGTTATCTTTTTCAGAACTCAAAAGTCTGTAAAGCTATTATTAGTTTCTGATGCTGAAATTATTTGTTGATGCTTTTTAAACCCGTTTTGTTTTTTTTTAAACCACTTTTCCTCTATTATTTGCTACTTTTCATCAATTTCTGGCACCTTATTTCCTCTTTCTACCTATTTTCTACCTTACCCTTTAAATCACTTATTTACTCCCATTTTTGCCACTTTCAACCCATATTCACTACTTTTATAAACGTATTTACTACCTTTTTCTACTTCTTATTACCACTCTTAACCTTTTCTGTCAGTTTTTAAACTTATTTTTGGCACTTTATCTACCTGTTTTTACATCTTTTGACCCATTTTGCCACTTTCTGCTCTGTTTTCACCTCTTTTAAACCAAACTCACTTTACCTATCCACTTTGACACAACTGTTTGCTACTTTTCATCAATTTTGAAAACTTTATGGCCAATTTTAACTCTTTCTCACAATTTTGCCACATTTATACCCTTGAAATCACTTTTTCCCACTAATTTTTGCTGCTTTCTACATATTTATACCACTTTCCACACACATTTGCTACTTTTATAAACCAAGTTACTACCTTTTCCACTTATTTTTGTGATTTTAAACTTTAACTGTCAGTTAATGAACCCCTTCTGAACACTTTTGCAACCCATTCTTGCATTTTCTTGACCTCTTGTGCCACTTTCTGCTCACTTCTTACCCATTTCTGCCACTTATTAATCCTATTATACCTTTACTGCTTTACTTTCCCATTTTCAACCCATTACACCAATTTCTAAAACTTTTCCACCAATTTTTTGCCTTTTGGATACCATTTTTGTAGATTATAACCACAGTTCACCATTTGCTTTGCTCATTTTTCCCACTTTTTACCAATTTTTGCCATTTTCCACCTATATTTTGCCTCTTTTATCTCACCTTTGCCACATTTGACCCATTTTCATTGTCTTGAAGAAGGGGGTATATAAATACACAGTGACACATTTTCTATGGACACTTAGAAATGTCACAGTCAGGAAAAATGTGTACATAAACAGTCAAACTGGTCATGTCTAGGCCTGTTCACAAATCAATATGGCGATAGATTGTCACATGCTCCTTATGGTTATTGAGACAGATGGCACAGAGCTGATATGGCCTCACATTCTCTAATGCAAATTTCAAAGTACACACTGGCTATGGGGAGGTTGTCAAAGACGCTAATAAGTGGCAGCAGATGCTAAACTGCATGATTGAGCACATGCTTAAGACCAAAATAAGCTGCATGTAACACAGAAAGCAAAGATACTGGATTATTTAAGGTTTCTTCAAACACCAGAAAGTCTGGAGCTGATCATGAGTCAATAAAAATGCAAGCCGTGTAAAAAAAATGAGGTAAAATACTGCAGAAACCCCAATCTTGATGTACACAAGTTAGGACAACAGGCTAAAAACGGTGGCTACACTATGCCAGGGTAGGTCGTCACTAGGGCCTGATTGATTGATCTGTCAGCTGATTCAATCGATCAATTATAGCCAATCAATAATAGACCCAAAGTTATGTTGATGTTAACACTTGTATTCTCACTAATTAAGTGCAGGGAATATGACTTGGTTATACATAGAAATGATGCCTGTGTTCTACTATTTATCCGGTAGGGGCACTCTGACTCCTTTCATGTCACATGCTCTATATTTACCTCCTTACAGGAGAGTGAAACAGACACTAGATCAGCGTGGCTGAGCATCAAATTTGTTGAAAGAAGGGTTTGTCTCAATGGTAGGTTTATATTCAATTCTACCTGCTTGAAAATGACAGAAGAAAAGTTAAAACAAGAGGCTTCAATTTGAACTCAAGGCAACACACCTCAATGAAGTAATTTACTGAAGAGACACATCACAGCAGACTTCCTCTGCTTTCTTTCTTTTATGCATGTTAATCTGTCACGCGTGGATTAAGCCTGTCTTCTTTGTGTGGGAAATAGATTTATTGACGTGACTTGCAATAAATCTTTACTGATGACAGGGGTTACTTTTGTTGAAGGTTTTAGAAGGGCTATTTTTTTAAATTAAGCCTTAAGAGCCAATAGAATGTTCTGGAACAGCGACTAATCGACTTTTTAGGTAAAACAATTCTGTCATGATTCACCTAGAAAAAAAACAATCCTTAATATCAAGGTTTATAAAAGCTTTAAATGAAGTAGTTTAATATTCAGTCCCACCTGTGCTGTCTAAATGCTCCTTGTTGCAGCAGACTATAGAGTAAAAGCTTTAAGTGCATTCTTTTAGCGTCACATGTTCAAAACAAGCCTAACACTCTGTGGATAATTGCTTGGCTGAATCCTGCCTACAGCGTGTGCCTTTAAACAGAAGAGCTCTTGTACAGGCAGCCCGTGGAGCGTGTTTGTCTTTTGAGGGTCAGTGCAGGCACACTGGTCTCGCCTGGAAAAACTGACCTTGGTAGACTGTTGCTGTTGCCATCTCTGTTTGTTTTTGGTTGATAAAAAACAGACAGGAATGTGAGTCTAAAGCTGGATTTAGAGGCAGGGTGCGTTCAGGTGCTCACAGACATCTACAGGAGAACAACAGGACCCCAGATAGAGCATGCCGACTGATTTACTTAAATTAAAAAGCAATTTCAGGAGGAAAATATCATTAAGCTATAAGCAGGTGACAGCATGCAAAGTATTTCAATAACAAGTATGCTTGCAGTGTTCCATAATAACACCAAAAGACAGCATCTAAATCATAAACATGAACTTTACTGAGCCAAAAGATAAGATCCAGCCTTGCCATGGACTACACTATCTCCATGCAGCAAACACACCCAAACACCAATAAACAACCCTTCAGAAAGTGGAAATAAGATGTGTATGTGTGTTTGTGACTTCAGAAGTCAGTCTGCAGTCTGCTTGTGCATAATACCCGTCACATGGCAGTGGACTAAAACACTCAGAAACTGCTTAGCAACAAAACAATGCAGTTGAAATGTTAACAAGAATATCTAATAATCTTTTCTTAGAGCAAATGTGGTTTCTGCTTAAAGGAGCAGGGATAATAGTTATTAGCATGAGCGTGCAGGGCCAGCAAGGCCTGAATAACCTGATCTTTGCCATTATAAATAAGCACAAACTCAGGAGTGGTGGGTGTGAATATTTTTTACAGTAAAGGCCATCAGTAATGATCTCAGTCAATTACTACAAAAACACTTTCTGGGTGTGTGAGCAGGGAAACTCAAATGCTGAGTCTTAAAATATAAAAATGTGCCTCAGAGTGCGGTGAAGTCTGGGTCATCTTTGGGGAATCTCTCGGTTGTTGACAGTTCAGTCAATGAACGAGTGAATCTTTTGACTCAGGTCTGTCGGCTGAGTAAGTAATGCTGATTGGCATCCTTGAAGGCCACTGCCGAGGGAACAAATCCCTTAAGCTGCACTGGGGCGAGTGGGCAACATTCATAAATCAAAGCCAGCAAAGCGGGTCTGTGTAACGATGCAAGGCTGTGGGTGTGCTAGAAAAATACCTCACTTTAGTGTAAATACTGCAATGGGAAATCACTTTCAAAGAGTTTTCCAGTTGATAAGCTAAGAAAACATACTGTCGTAACAACTTAAATCCATAGTTTTTATTCTTTTACGTATTTCTTACAAATTGAAACAACCTAAACTTTGATTATAAAAGGTTTTAATACAGATTATGGAGTTTTGAGCTGCAACACAACCAAACAGTTGTGCTGCAGAAAGCAAAGGTACCATCTCTCCCTGTAATATGCCCATGCACATACATGCAGCTAGAAGTAATAATGTAGAGTACTGTACAGTGCACTCAGAAAGTATTCAGACCCCCTTCATCATAGCCTGATGCTACAGTCACGAAAAATAATTTTTAGTCTCATTATTCTACGCCCAGTACCACATCGTGACAGAGTGAAAACAGAATTTTAGAAATTTTTTGAAAAGTAAAAACTAATATATCATATTTTCATAAATATTCAGACCCTTTGCAAAAACACTTGAAACTGCAGCTTTTATCGATTTGGACTTTGGGGCAGAATGGCTCGATGGAAGCCTCTCCTCAGTGCAAAACACACGACTTCGCTAATTTACAAAAATCCACTGAGAGGTCCACTGAGGAGAGGCTTCTGTCTAGCCTCTGCCATAGAGCCCAGATAGGTGGAGGGCTGCAGTGATGGTTTTCTAAAGGAACTTTGTCCCATCTCCACACAGGATCTCTGGAGCTCAGTCAGAGAGACCATTATGCTCTTGGTCTCCTCTCTTACTAAGGTCCTCCTACCCTGATTGCTCAGTTTGGCCTGGTGACCAGCTCTTGGAAGAGTCCTGGTTGTGCCAAACTTCTTCCATCTGAGAATGATGGAGGCCACTGTGCTCTTGGGAACCTTCACTGCAGCAGAATTTTGTGTAGCCTTCCTCAGAGCTGAGCCTTGAAACAATCCTGTCTCTGAGCTCTGCAGGTAGTTCTTTTGACCTTGTGGCTCAGTTTTTGCTTTGATATGTATTGTCAGCTGTGAGGCCTTCTATATAGAGGTGGGTGTCTCAGCAAAGATTGGGAGAGACCTGAGCTCATTTTAAGTGTTTTGCAAAGGGTCTGAATACTTATGTCCATGTGATTTCTAATTTTTTTGTTTTCATAAATTTGCATTGCCATAAATAATTGCAGGATGATTCTGGCAACTGTCTAAACTATTATCAACACTTTGGTATTGAAACTTTACTGTTTTTGTTCAATTGATAGAGTGTACAGAGTCTGCCTGCAATTTTTGATACTTGAAAACCAGAAATTCTACATTGTTAATGTGTTCCTTTCATGTTTCCACGGTATAAAAGCAGGTATCAATCTCAGCTGATATTTACAAGTATACTTGTTCTTCATTTGTTTGTTTCCATGTTTTATTCTTGGGGTGGGAGAAAGGAAACGGTAGTGGCTGATGCACTAAAATAGTTTTAAACCTTTACAACCAGAATTTTCTCATTTAAATGCCAGTCTTCATTTGATTGCTTAAATAAACCTGAGCAGGATGATTTCTTTGATCTCTGTGACCTCTCTGACCAGGCGACAAGCTAAATGAAGCCTTTTAAATTACAGCTAATGTTCTTTGTTTGCTTTAGATTACAAGACAATTAGTTGACTCATTTAGCTAGTTAATCATCAGACTGTTGTTCAGAAAGAGTTGTTGTGGATCCAAATAATAGCTTAAGTCTAGTTAAAGCGAACAAAGTACAGATAAACAGGCAGAATGAGAATCTTTTAAACTTTCTGTAAGGGATACTCAGGTGGTGACCACTTGCTAGCATAACCAGCACAAATGGCCGATTAATCGATGAATTAACGTGTCTGTTTCCACTTTCACATCACTTATGTTCATATTCTGCCTCTCTAACCTCCTACCGTGTGCACTTACTCGGTCTTTTTGTGTGTTGCTTCCTCGCTGAGCTGCAGCAGGCTGATGGTAGCCTGACCCAGCAGTTTGTCTGGACCCACCAGGGCCCGGTGCAGGACGTGGACGTGCAGCGTGCCTCCTCCTCCTGCTCCTTGATGCGACGTCGGCGGCAGGTCGAAGGCTGCTTCCTCCTTCCACACCGGGACGACACACTTCTCCGCCACCGAGGTCTGGAACTTCTCCTTGCCCACTTGCATGACCGCGTAGGCATCGTTAGTGCCGCTTTTCCCCTTTATCCTCAGACCTCTGGCTTGGAGCACCGTTACCTGCACGCTCGTGGGACTCCACTGCTGATCCGCGAGGGACATGTTGACACGAACCAGCTGTTGCTGGGAGAAAAGAAAGTCCTACAACAAACTCGACTGGGGTTAAGCTTCACTAATGTGTAACTGGATAGAAGAGAGGAAAAGTTTTTCCCAGGAGCTTCTGTGAACTTGAGGAAACAGCTGAGTGGGCGTGTTAACACCGACAGGGGGACTTTACTAAAGACAAGACACGCCTCCAGATTACATGACATCAGTACAAACCCATTCACACCTCATCAGGCATTCAAGGCAGACAATAGGCCACACCTGTGTGTTTTGACACCTGCCTGAGTGCATCAGCATCACATCTAAAAGAATGACTGATATTTTAGGTGCTTACTTGAGCTGTTATTATCATTTTTGATAATTAGTCCCTTGCTTGCATATATAGGCATTTTGGTAATATGACTCATGATCTAGCTTTAAAAACTTGAAACAAGGCACGAGATAATTGGTTTTAGAGAGCAGACAGGGTATCTGGCAATCCTCAGACAGCTGATGGGATCAAATGGTTAGATTCTGTTTCACCTGAAGCTCCAGTTTAAATCTCAAACAATCTAATTTCACCTGCACCTCAGATAGCGGCATGCTCTAAAGCAGTGGTTCCCAAATAGTCTAGCCACAGGACCTAGCACAGCCTTCTTGATCAGGAATTATAAGCTAACCAATTTTTGAAAAATTTCAACAGCTTGAAATAATTTCATGATAAAATGTTGCTATAAATAGAACTAAACATATGATTGAACAAGGAGACTGTGCAAAGCAAACATGTTTTTAAAAAAGCATCTGGGAGAACATGCATGCATATGTTTTCTTTTTCTCTATGTATTTATTTATTATAGGGTACAGTGCACATAAATGAACATGGACACGCAAATGTGCCAGATTATTGCTGTGGGATGAAAATGCCAATATGATTGCATATAGCCCTATTGCACAGAGTTTGCATATAAAGATGTGTTTATGCATTTATTATTGCATAGGGATAGCATAAATATGTGTATCTATGTATGCAATATTGCACAAAAGATGCATACATTATTATATGCATAGAGATAATGACATGGTTAAACATCAGGTGCATTCCCTGACTAAGAGTGTTAAACTGTTCCATAATGTTCTCCCTTTGAAAGCTACTACATTTTTCCACAACGGTGGAACGTCTGAAGGGAATCAAAGTAACCTCTAACAGTGGGATTGCTAGCCTGACTGAGTCACTGATTGCTCTCTGTTTGATATAATCATTTTGTGGAGGTGGTGCCAGCCAATGCAGGACACTCACTGTCCACTTTATTTGGTACACCTGTTCAATTGCTTGTTAACTCAAATAGCTAACCAGTCAATCACATGGCAGTAACTCGATGCATTTAGGCATCTCGACATGGGCAAGAGGATTTGCTGAAGTTTAAACCGATCATCAGAATGGAGATTTAAGTGACTTTGTACATGGTATAGTTGTTGGTGCCAGATGGGCTGGTCTGAGTTTTTCTGAAGCTGCTGATCTTCTTGGATTTTCATGCATAACAATCTCTATGGTTTACAGAGAATAAACAGGCAACAGTAACTCAAATAACCACTCTGGACAATAGAAGATTGGAAAAACATTGCCTGATCTGATGATTTCAGCTCAAACATTCAAATGGTAGGGTTAGAATTTGGCGTAAACAACATGAAAGCATGGATCCATCCTGCCTTGTATCAACAGTTCAGGCTGCTGGTAGTGTAATAGTGAAGGGAATATTTTCTTGGCACACATTTAACCCCTTAGTACCAACTGAGCATTGTTTAATGAGCATTGCCTACCTGAGTACTGTTGCTGACCATGTCCATCCCTTTATTACCACAGTGTATCCATCTTCTGATGGCTACTTCCTGCAGCATAATGCACCAAAGCTAAAATCATCTCAAACTGGTTGACTGAACATGGCATTGAGTTCACTGTACTCCAATGGCCTCCACAGTCACCAGATCTCAATCCAATAGAGCAGCTTTGGGATGTGGTCGAATGAGAGATTCACATTATGGATGTGCAGCCGACAAATCTACAGCAACTGTGTGATGCTTTTGTGTCAATATGGACCAAAATCTGAGAAACACCTTGTTGAAACTATGACACGAAGAATTAAGGCAGTTCCAAAGGCAAAAAAAGCCAACCTCATACTAGCAAGGTGTACCTAATAAAGTGGGCGGTGAGTGAATATCGGACAAGTGTTTGAAAATTTTCAAAGCTCTAAAGCTTGTACTTTTCAAAGAAGTTACAATGGTGATGTAAATTTTGGTTGCTTTCAAGAGATCTGCAGAAACCGACACATAACCGGGGGAAAGCAGGTTTGTTGTCCCATGATATGGAAAAAAAAAGTCAAGATTTCAGGATACAACTAAAATGTAGTCTGCAAATAAGAGTAAAACTGGGAAGGGGTGAAACAGAATGGGTATATGCCCCATAAATTTTTGACTTTTTGCCCCACACACTGAAACAGCTCCACATCCCACCTTTGTGTCCTAACCCACCTGGTGAGAACCATCGCTTTAAAGTGCCTTGTATTGGTTTGGTTTGAGTTTATTGAAGTGGCAGGTTAACTGTACTTTAAATTTCCATGAATCAGAGGGGGATTGGCCAAGTATAAAAATGTCCCTTTTTAAGACAGATGAACAGCCGTCTGTCTGCTTCTCGTGCCCCATGTTTCGTTACATAACTCAATACTGACTCCTGCTGTTTAAGGTAGCAAACAACAATTATTTGTTGAGTTCATTTAAATCTCTCTAAAACTCAGATCCTGCAAAGACAGACCAGTTTAATGATCAAAGATAAAACATGCTTTGTCTATGGTCCGCATTGTGCACTAGCTGGCCCAGTAAAGATTACAGGTGAAGACACTTATAGAGCCTTGAGCCAATTAGCAAAGTGACGCACTAATGTTTGCACTGATTGCCAAAGTGTCTGACTGACTGACGTAACATCTGTTGTACTGAAACTCCAGGTATTGTTTTACTCTGCTCTAAGAAGATTCATTGTAACTTAAAAATAGATTTAGGTCATAAAAGGTCAGCAGTTTTAGAGAAAAATATTTTAATCAGGTACAAAACAAGGTCAAACTGCAATACAAAAAAAGAAGGCAGAAAAAAAGTGACAACTAAAGTTTGGTAGTTTTAAAAAGCATAACACAGTTTGAATATCATGTACTGTAAGTACAATCCTCTCATTTCACATCAAATAGACAGTTCAAGAAACACATAAATATAATAAATAACAAAAACAATAATTGCTCTAATTCTGAGTCAGTTTACAATACTCAGAAATATAAAAAGCTACCTCTGACAATTAATAATCACAAATACAATGCAATGATGCACAAAAAGTAGGCCTCTCCTTTGTCTTGCAAAATAAGCAATGCTTTCACTGTTGTACAGTGTTGTCCTGTCCCTTTGTTGTATCTTGTTTGCTTTTTTCCTCTTCTTGGTTTTCTTCTTGTACATGTTTGTTGTCCCCATGTTCCTGTTCTCCCACAAGAACTTTACTGTAAAGTTTCTGCTGCTCCTCTTTGAAAGTATCTTTCACTTTTGCTCGCTTTAGTCCTCCATCCCTGAGAGGAAAGAAAAAAAAATCAGTCAAAGAGCTAACAAAAGTGGAACATCATGTGTGACAAACACCATGTCATAAAAAAAGATTGCTTCTGTGTATTATGAGGCCTTAAAATAGCCCTTTTTGTCAAATCTTATTTTCAATTTGTAAATCAGTGTTTGCATTTTATTCAATTAGACAATGTATTTTTTTAACAACTGTATAACCGTTCTGTTTAGAATTTCTTTTAAAAAATGCAGGGTAAATGTTGCAAAACTTTGAAGAAATGAAAAATTATGGGAGGAAACTGTTTACTATTGCTGAGGTGTAAAGGATGCAAGTAAAAGTCAAAAAGCATGGCTTCAACTGAAGATTTTACTGCTCTGAACGGACAACAAAAATGTCATCTGACAGCTTTCCTTCTTTTCTCATTGCATCTCAGTGCAGCTCAGTGAAAGTTCATACAGGAAGACTGTTTCCAACCTGCTCTGATCAGCTGATTATGGGCGTTCACTCGCTTAAATAATCAGCTAATCAGATTCTGTCACAACCTTGTTTGACCAATCATCATGCACCTGTCATATTTTAAATTACGCTTTAGTGCAGACACTACAACCCTCCTCCACCCCAGCCACCTCCATTTAGTTAATCAGCATCTAGTCCAGACCCTCACAGGTCTTCTGCTCATCTCATCCTGCATACCTCAGTCTCCTCCAAACAACCTACTTGATTCCTTGTCTGGCTTCTCAGAAGTCTACTCCTGCATCCCTCTTCAACACCATCACCAAGTGTCTACACTCCATAGGGGGGTATCTTATTCCCGATGTTTGCCTCACTACTCCCCTTCAAGTACATGGTGTCATCACGATGGAGTCTAATTGCTGGAGACTTTGCAGATTTCTATTTCATTGATATTTGAATATTAAATTATATAAATTTGCATTAAGTCCTTCCTGATTGAAATGCATTCTGCAATCCTAGATCCATAAAAGCTCCCAACTGGAGGATTAACATCACCTCTGGTTCATCCTGATCAATGATCTCCTAGTATTCACATAAGGAATATAAATGCACACAAATGCTTTTGTATTTTCTGAGAATAAAACAAAAACTTTAGCAATATGGTGATATAAACTTAGAGAATAACTCACCAAATGAGATCCACTAATCCTCCTTGTGCAGCTATGGCTGCTTTTACTCTGTTGGCAAACTGCACTGCATCCTCTCCTTCCTACATTATAATAATATAAAAACATGCTAAGAAGAAATAGGGAAAAAGTGTTCCAATAGCTGATTAAAACAAGAGATAATAAAAAAGTTCAGCATGTGTTTCACCTCTCTGTTCATAGGCGGCAGATACCAAACACTGCAGACGATGGCCCAGCTGCTCATCATGCTCAGCAGATAATTCACCAGACCAAACTTACTGCTGTTCCAGAAAGCATCTCCAAACCGAGGATCATACTGCAGTATGGAAATAACATTAATATCAACTGGAAGTAAAGGCAAAACAAGAAGACAGGAGAGGCGTGACAAAGCTTTTACCTTAATGGCAACAGGATAGACAGTGCAGCCGATTTCAAAGCTGCCCTTTTTGAACATCATCACTGATGTGTTGTTGATACAAGTACCTGCAGGGGGCAGTGTGGGACACTCTTACTGACAAAACAGTTCACATTAGTGGCTTATGGATTTGATTATGAACAAAGTCATCATACATACCCTCAGGGAACATCAGGATGGGCTGTTTGGTTTTGTCAGCAACATGATCACTAAGCCTGCAGTAAACAACAAAATTTTACCTTAAATTTTACCTCTATTTTATAATATTCTAATAAGTTCACTTTTGCACATTAAGTCAGGGGTCCTCAAACTTTACAGCTAGTCACCCCAAAATTACAGTGTTTAAGATATGAGACCCACATCATTCCTGAATGTGTAATAAAGCGATAAAGCATGTAGTATAATGTTGCACACAGTCATGCATGCTCACTAATGATCATTTCTTAACACAGGCATAAGATTATCACAAAAGAACACAACTATATAAAAAACATATTATTTTATGTAGTAATTTATTTAAGAAAAGCAAGAAGTAGAATACAAATAATCTGCATGCATAAACTGTAGTACACAGTGTACAAACTACACTTGATAAAGTGCTGATGATTTCTATGTGCATCTGTCTGTGGCTGTACAGAGCATAGTATTTGAATTTCAGAATAAATCTTACCTAATTAAGTAATAAGGTCAGAGGTAATAAGGTTTTATTTCAAAGAGAACTTATTTTACGCATAGATTTTTAAAATAAAAGTTAAGAAAAAAACATTTAAAAATTTCTTTTTATTATGAAAGACATTTTGCAATCTCTTCCTTAGTGTCTTATGGCTCTCTCTGGGAGGTTGGGACCCCCATTAACACTTAAGGATATCTTCCTCATAATAAGACTGGTCTTGCAATGCATTTTTGTGCTTATATGTTGCGTTTGTGATGTTATGTTACGTTATGTTTATATGTTTTTTATGGTGACAAGGAGGAAGATGTACAAATTACTCTCATGCACACGTGTGTGCTAAAAATGTTACACATTATCAAAAACACATGAAAACAGTGAATGTGCAGCACTGTCCTTGTTGTAGAGACAGTTTTATTGTGCAGTAAATCACCTTACTACAGCATTTTTGTGTTCCTGCTTTCCCATGTAGACGGAGATTGTTTTCAAATCGTTGCCGTGTAAAAGTAGAACTTTTTGGAAACGAAAACGGAAAATGAAGCAAAATGTTGTTGTGTGAACAAAGCCTAAGCGAACTAATACTTTAAGCTGATGTTTCTCTCTCAGTGGCAGAATTAAAACCAAAATGTCCTCATAAAAACCTACTTATTGCCAACTTGGGCAAATATAGGATCATCACACTGCTGATATGTACATGAAAGATGGTCTATACAGCTCTCTGAAGTAGCAACTTTATTTCAAACTTGAAATACTGAAAATAACTGAACCTGAGAGCACTGTGAATGTGCAGTGTTACCTTTTGGCCACAAGGTGTCTGTCTTTCACTTCTGATCTCTCAAACCAGATGTGAGGAGAAGATTTGACCATGGCTCTCTGGATCATTCCCAACAACCCTCCGTGGACCTGTCCGACCTAAGAGTGAAAGAAAAAAAAATCGCTACTTATTGATTATGATCTAAAAGTCGACTATTTTTTATTTTATGTCATCCTTACAAAGACAGACTCACAGAAACACACAAATGTTTCTACCATAGAATAGCCGCCATCGTTGGCCAGGATGATGACATCGATGGGGGTTGTGTGATTGGCCACGCAGATGCCGCCGGCTTTTGGTTTGTTCTGTCTTGAATTTAAGAGAAAACATACACCTTCAAGATAGATTGGCAAAAATCTTATCTCTAAAAAGTGCACTACACAAATGTAGTTTTGGATACTAGGCCAATCAGTTTATGAGCTTCTCAAAAAATGTTCAGGTAAATTATCATGTGACAATCCAGAGTGGTGTGATACTAGCAGAGAATTTAACTTCATCCAGTGAAAGTAAAATGACAGCAAATAGTGATTTTTTTTTTGTCAATAACACATTTTTAAACTATACCAGTTTCCTGCCAAAATCCACACTGGTTGGGAAACTGGTTGGGAAACACATACAGTTTAAAATGTTTTACCTGTCATGATAGGTGATTATAGCTGTGAGAGATCGAACGCAGATTCGATAACAAAACATGTGAATCTTCTCACTCAGGAAGAATCTCAACCTGACAACATACAACACAATATCCCATCAATTAATCCACTTGCCATAGGGTGGGAAAAAAATCAAATAATAACAATCAACTGTATTTTGGCATCTTTGGACCTGTTCTATAGTGTTTAACTACAGGCTTAAGATGTAGTGAGAACAGGGGAAACCTACTCTCTGCTTGGTAAAAAGGCCACCAAAGTAGTCAGGACTAGAAGTAGACTGATGCCGGTGACTGCCAGAGTAACCCTGCAAAAAAAAACAAAGAGTTAATCAAAACTCAACAAGCAGAAAATAATCAATGTTTGGTCCTCCTACTCCAACAAAATTAAGGATCTGCTGACCTGGACTCTGTGCTGTTATTACTGTGATGACAAATTAACCAGGCAGTTTTTTGTTTCCTTCTCAATTAAAAACAAGTCTGCTGGCGTCCCTGCCACAAATTGAAAAATTACAACCAACTGAGCATCGAGAGCTTAATGCATTTGTGTTTGTGCAAATTAGTTTTCAAATGTATCAGTACTCCAGATACTGTATGTTTAAAAAAGACAGCAACATAGTAACGAATGGAAAATGTAACATACAACACACAACGCAACATAGTTCAAGTGCTGGCTAAAAGTTAACTTCCATTCTGCATTCGTTTCTAGAATTTATGGATTGTTTTATTCTGGTATAAGTATTTGTTGTATCTTTACACTATAAAGCACTGTGCTGTTGTATGCCACTGTTGTTCATTTTATTATCTGTATTTACTCAGAGGCCAAACTAGTGACAGGAGTTGGAATTTAGCAGTAGCTACAGACTTCCTGTGCAGCACATCAGCTTCATGCACTGTATTGAAACTATAGCTGCATTTCCATTACCCTTAGAAATGCGTAAAATCTAAATAGCGGTAATTGGTAATTGAAACACCTGAATTCAGAAAAACCTCTCAAATATCGCTAAAAAGTTTTTAACGCTCTGATGATGTAACGTAGGTGTCACATTATCATTTTACTCTGAGACAACATGGCACGATACATGTGGACGGAAGAAGGGACTGAGACTTTTTCTTAACATCAAACTTGTACCCTTACATGTGGCTTCTCCCATACATGCTGACTTTGCCTCTGAACTATCATTCATTGCCTTCATCTTTTGTTCAAAATTATCAAGGCAACCGCTGTAGATGTAATCTACAACTGTTGGTACAACTGTACCAACACACAGCAAGTTTTAAGCATCCAGCTTCCTTGCAACAGAGTCTTGTGAGAACTGTAATGGTAATGCAGCTTATGTTAAACTGCACCATCCAAATTTATTAAAATAAATCTAATGAAACTGACAAGTATGTCTTTAGTCTGTGGGACAAAGACAGAGTACCAGGAAAGAATCCCTAGACTCCTCACAGAAAGACCGTTTGACTGAGATTCAAACCCAGAACCTTCTAGCTGTGAGGTGACAGCACTAACCACTGAACCACCTAGGAGCCCCTAAATCAATACCAAACTATCAAAAAAGTTTGAACCTTAAGTTGCTGGATTCTCGTGCGTTGAAGTGTAAAGTTAATCTACTAACTCTACCACATAACGCCATTACATCTTTCCCTGACCTGAGAGGCAGCAGGACGCCGTAGCGGACGATCACTCCCAGCCCCCACACCACGGTGAGTCTCATACTTATATGTCTGAAGTTGTAGTTGCTTCGAGTCAGCAAATTCCAGCTCTCCAATTCCTGGGCTGAAAAGCGCTTAGTGACCTCATCATCCACAATGCTCTCCATGCCTCTTCTGCAGAAGTAAAAGATGTCTCCCATCTCAAACTCCGGCTCAGAGCGGAGACAGCTGGCAGAACCTCGGAGCTCATGGATCTCCTGCTGCAAAGAGGATGGAGGCTCTTTGGCTATAATTCCTGCAAAGTTACCATGTGCTTGAGTCAAAACTAAAGACAGTGCAGGTACAATAAGCATTCATGATAGCAAAGAATGTAAATATTGCTTACCGTTACTATATGGTTTATAGAGTTCCTGATTCTTTTCCTTTGCTCCCATCTCCATTCGTGATGTTGCCCACTAATTCAAGAGAAATAAAAACAATTCACTTAGATTAAATAAGCTCAAATATTGTGTTTTATTTAATGGCTTTAATATTTGCATTGCAATAGGCACTGCTGACTGCCCAACTGCATTTAAATTCAAACATTCAGAAATAGTACAGGCAGCAAAAAGCTGTGATGTGATCAAAGTAATGAAATTAGGCAACATAATCCCTGAGGATTGCAGCTCTGCAGCAGAAAACACATTCTTCCTAGAAGCTAGCAAACAAGTTGGGGAAATTATTCTCGACATTAATATTCTGGTCCAGTTTCAGCTACATCCTTCTGATTTAAAAATCATGCATAGATCATAGGAACTACCCTCTGTGCCACATAGATCGAAGGAGGGGGCAACTGACTGGGGTGTACTCCAAGTAAAGCAAATGTAGATTTCACCAGGGATGCAGAAGCAACCAGGAAGCAAAGTGATTGCAATACAGAAACAAGGCAAAGACCTGCCCCATGACACCAATATGGCGATGGCTGACTCTGACATTTGCAGTGGCCACTGAAGCTATCACGGCCCAACAGCTGGGTTCTATCAGAAACACCACACACCTGATCCCCACCAGAGGTACCTGAGGCTAAAACGAGAAACATGGATGCTGCAGAAATTTTACAGTAAATGAACGAAGGATTTTGAAAATAGAATCTGATGTGACTGTCAGACCAAACTTAAACACTTCTTTACACAGGGACCAGCATATAATAGTTTATGATGGATGTCCTGCTATTACACCCTGTATAAGAAATACATGGGTGATGGTTTTAAAGTTAAACAAGAGAAAAGTGCTGTAAACCATTTTTTAAATTGCCAACAGGAGGTTGATCTTAGAGATCTGGGTCTCTACTTCAATCGTTTAAAGTCATTTTCAACAAATTATGATGTTAACTTTGTTAATACTGGTGACAAAAAGTTTAAAACAGACAAAAAAGGCTGATTAGGTTTAGGAAGTGTCAAATTACATCCAAATTTTGACCAGAATATAGTCGCTTGTGGCTCAAAGGAATAAGATTGGGATAATAAAATGCATAACAAGAGGCTTCCAACTGGTTCCACAAACCAAACTGGTGGCCAAGGTCACTCTTCCCTATTGGCTATTGGAGGAACATATTGCTAATCCCTTCAGATGACAGAAGCTTGGACAAATGAAAGCTGTTCAGTCACGACACTGCAGAGTGCAGAAGTAGAGGGTGAATTTATGAACTGTAGACCACAGAACCACAGATGCTGAGCCTGCAAGGAGGCTTATTTTTAATATGACATCAAAAGCATTCTTAAATGATGCTTGTACATGAACTTCATCCCAGGAGCCATGGGTCCCTGTTGTATCTAAACAACCTCAGATTGTAGTCCCATGGCTAAAAGCTTTGTTCCTCCCAGCGGCCTGTTCCAAAATCCAAAGTCCCAAAGGGAAGAGAGACTACAGCAATCCCTGTGCCTCCTATAATCCCTCTCAGCTGTGGGAGTCCAGGGGCTCCATCTAACAGGCCATGCATTATTCATGATAATGTCAAAGAGATTAACAATACAAAAAACAGTTTAAAAGAAAAAAATACAAATAATCACATAGATTAAAAACTGTCGTTTCGCAAACTTGACACGGTGGCCTTTGCTGATGTTAAGAAGGCATCTAGCTCACCTCAAAGATCTTAAGAAGTGTCCTGATGTAGAGTCTACGGACACCAAGAGAGACTCCGAGGACAGCTGGCACGATCGTGAAAACTAACAGAAGACTCAACCACAGCGTGATGGAGACGCTTAAAAACCTGCACAGCAGGTTGTCACAAGGGAACAGGAACCAAGTCATGCTGCCCAATAGTTAAGACACAGGGAGCAATGAGAATGCATACAAACACTTAAAACAATCCTCTGGTCTGTGTGATGCCTTGAAGGTGTCTGAAGTCTACGCTGAACAACAGGAGTGACTCTTCTTCTGCATCTGACAAATGGAGAATAATATCAAGATTAGTCAAAACAAGTAGTTATTGTATAATTCTGTTTCACTTTATCTACATTGTGATTGAGTTTGTCTCCTTATGAGCTCTGTAAAAATAATGCTGTGATGCTGCTGTATACAGATGAGGACCAAATTATTATCTTCCCAATGGAAATTACAGTTTTTCCCAAGTATTTCCCAACTTATGTTAAACATAGCAAGGAATATTCATCACAGCTTTTCCAAACATCCTATTTTCATTTTGCATGCCAACAATTTTTTACTTTGGACACAGAAATAACATTATTTCACAGGAACCCAAAACTGCCTGGGTCTAAATTATTAGCCCCCCTGATGCCAATAGTCAACTGTGTATTAATTCTGCTGGATAACAGCCTGCAGTCATTTCCAACAAGTCTCAGACTTTCTCCTGAGCAATTCTTCTTTGGCCAATCTCTCAAGATCCTCCGGATTTGCAAATTTTTCTGTATGCAAAGTAAAATAATGCAAATATTCAAAATAAAACGAGGAGGATGGGTGAAAAAGCTGTCATGGGGGGGGGCTCATAATTTCATCCTCATCTTTATATCAAGGGGGGAAAGCATATTCAAAACATTAAAAGCATATATATATATATATATATATATATATATATATATATATATATATATAATTATTATTGTTATTACTATGATAGTAATTAAATACAGCTAGTATCTTGAAAACTGGTAGGACTTATAGGTATGTTTTAAATTATTTTTTAAAATTTAATTAGATTTTATAGGGAAAAAATAAGAGTATTTAGTCCTGAAATAAAATAAAATATAATATTTATCACTGATCGAAGGGGAAATAACGGCTTTAAATAGACGGAGCCACTTCCGGAATAACCGTCTATCTGTACCTGATATCAAAGTATGATGCACTGAAAATTAGCGAACTTATTGATCTTTACATCGCAAATTTATATGAAAGGGATATAACTGAAGCATCCCTTTGATATCTTCGTGCTTCCCTTTAAATGAATCCCTGTCAGAGTACGTTATTTGTTCTTTAATTAAATTAATTCGGTGCTTACACTCTGGTTTGGTTAAAGATGCTAATTAGGGTTCTCGGCTAAAGGCTAGTAAAGTGTTAGCTAGCTGCTGCTGTGTCGTGGCTCCTACCTTCTGCTGGATTTAACGGTACTCCTGTCCTTGTTGAGGAGGATTTAGACGGCAGACTGTCAAGTAATTCTCCATCTGGAGAACCCAGGCAGAACTCCCGGTATTTCTGACAATGTGCGTCGCTTCACAGGCAGATAGCGGCATGCTAACACTGCAGACAGTTGTACCGGGGCTTCAAGGCAACAGGTGGCCAATGGGGACTGCTGTCACTGTCCCGTGGGCTGGGCCGTTAATCTGATTACAGTGGAGTGCTCCAGCCAGAGAGTGTATGTGGTAAGTCAGTGTCTAATCTGCATTAAACATGCTTTAAAAGTGATATATTTCAAATGGTAAACAATACATTTGTAATCTACATCCTGGTGATACATAGTGTACATAGTGACACAAGCTCTGACATTTCTGCCAGATGCTGCTTAGCATTTTATAAGACCCTTCTCAAAACATAACCCCCCACAATCACAGGCACACACACATACAATTCTCCAGACACTGCTTATGTGCTCAAGTTCAAATACAAATCTTTATTTTCATATATTCTGTGCTACAAATTCCAGTTGTTTCTATAGCATGCATAGTTTCACACAGTTAAGACACGCAAAATCACAAAGTAAGATTTCCCTTATGAGGAATATCTTAACTTTAGAGCATGCATATACCTCCATGTCCACTTTTGAACAAACAACCTAGAATTTTGCTGCCTTTGAAAACCAACTTGCATTTCAAGTAGTAGTTTTAAAGAGATAATCCATTCAAGGATCATATTGTACACTTCTGTATACACTTATTACTCTAAATAAGACTCAGATAATATCTTGTAAACTTTCTTTGGCTTTTTTGCATAAAACAGGTGATACACTGCTACTTGACAAACAAAATGAAGGTGTTAAAGTTTTTTTTTATATTATGCAAGGAGATTTTATGGATGAGGTTGATTGTTCGTTTCATTTTGAGGTAATTAAGTTCAATATTGAATCGTTGCACCGAAGTTAAGTCTGGACTGTTTTGTAAACTAAATAAACTCACAAAACCCCAACAAATAAATACATTTATCAAAGCTCTGGTGAAAAATAAAAGCATTAACAGCATCTCTCTTTCATATGCAGCTTTAACCTTCCATTTGATCATTTACCAGTGAGAGTATTCATGCAAATAATAGTCAGAATTAGCAAAAACACACATGTAATCAAAAAAGGCCTTTCACAGTAGTCAAAATTTGCAACCGACTGTACACAGAGAGAGAAATCCTTCAAGAGTTTTTCACATGAAGGAGTTTTATGCACACTGAAAAATGACATGTAAGTCACAGTAAGATAGGCATAATGTTATTAAGAAGTTCTTAGTGCTACATTACACATTAATGCAAAACAAATATTGGCTTTTCTTAACCAGGGTTAGACAGTAGTCTTAAAGGACATCATACATTTATAGTAAAGGGTGAAGAGAAACAGCAGATTGCACAGAAACACAAACACACAGCTTTGACATGATCACATGAAATGTTATCTTATTGCCATAGTATTGTTTTTGTGCTTAAGATGTCCTCTGCATTAAAAAATGTGCTGTATTGGTTTGGCTGTTTGCTGGCATTATGTTGTTTGAAATATGCTTTGTTAATTGCTACAGTCGATATTTATTCTTTTGAGTTCAATAACACCCTACCCATGGAGTCAACAGCCACATCAGCATCAGAAATGTTTTTATTTCTTAAGGAAATGTTCTTTTTTTAAAATATACTTTGTAAAAGTCAGAAATGCAGCTGTTGGTTTTGTTTACGCTCGAAGAAACAGCAGCTGCATATAATCAACAGTGTTGCTCCCGGCTGTAGTCTTCAGCCTTTGTGCTTCAGCGAGGCAGTTTCAGGGCAGGGTTGATATGTTTTTATTTTCTTGCTCACTGACAGTTCAGAAGTTCAGGATCCATCAGGGCTCTGTGCTCTCTCTCTCTCCTCTTCCTCTCGCTTCAACCATATTGAGAATCCATTTGTTGTTTTCATCCTGTTGGCTCTCTGTCAGGGTGTTCATCGAGACATCATCCGCACAAATTCTGTGAATGAAAAACAGAGTCTGTTAGCCTACTGTGTTCCTGTTTTAGTAAGTAAATCTCCTCTTTTAAGGTACTGATGGGTTATAGGAGATGTAGGAGGGCCAAAGTTCAAACTCAGAAACACATCTTCTTCAGGATAGCACTCAACAGTGAAGTATCGAGAAAAAAATGCCATTCATTTTCTCCTCAACGGATTTCATTATTTGCCATAATGTCATAACCATCCAAGGTAGACTTACCATGAGTTTCCCGAGTGTAAAACAATTGCTTATGCTCCCGTAGAAGACGTAAATTTGTGCAAAAATAACCATGTTTAAAGAAAACATGTTTTATTTAATTTCTCAGGCAAAAGTAAACTACAGTGCCCACAATCCTAGAGTGTCACAGACTGTTAGAGCCCACTGTTACCATGGAATATTTCCTACAGCTGTTGAGGATGGCAATACATGCCACTGTACAATGAAACATCATCTATATGCAAACTACGATACATCACAGCGTAATTTTTAATGATACAAACCGGATATTGAAGATGAATGTAGAAATAATGTCCGTTTATGGTTTGAAATTTGGAAAAACTATCACTGACAATTAATTAAGGGAATTGGATTGGATTGTGGGATCACTGATCTATGTCTATAACCTTGATGATATTCATCAAACAAACACCGGCCTGATGTGCAGAAAAAAACTCTGCACAGAGTGAGGCTCATCACAGATGACGAGGCCCTACTCGCTGCATGTGGTCTGCATATAGGGAACCTGATGGGATGGATTGTCCCCTTACTCTCTGAAAAATATGTATACAGTCTTGTACTTTTGCCCTTTTTTCTGTTTTCACATAATTATGATGTTTTAAGGTCAGGGGTATTAAGGTTGCTACTTGGCTTCTTTCCTGGATAGAAGAGAATGGTATCTGGATTTTGTAAAATATCAGGAGTGAATGGGGAAATTTACTTTCAATCATGATTTTAGTTTCCGGCAATGATGATAATAAGATCATCCTGATTAAATACAGACTGTGCGGCTTTGATCAGAGGATTTGTCATGTGGACAAAGTTTAAGTGTTTGTTATATTTTAGACATAAAAGTAATTATTTTTGCTGATTAATTGTTATGATGTATCAATATTTCTTTTTACTCATTATTTTTCATTTTATCGTATTTTTTTTCACAGTTTTAAGAGTGTCTAAGTTCCAAAAGTGCATATGTCTTATATGATGTAAAATCAAAAAGTTATTCTATTTTAGAATTGTGGTCTCAATACAGATTTAAAAAATTGGTATTGTGATTTTTGCCATAATTGAGCTGCCCTATGACCCCCTCCTGCAAACAAGTTTTAAACCTATTCAAATAGACATTTATTATCATACAAGATATTTTACGCTCAAACTTAAGTGAAATGTTCCTGTGTTTTGTTTATCAATTTAAATAAAGACAGGTTATTAACTCTGTGAAGACCATAAGATTTGAGTCATGCATATTTGTCCCATTCAACAAAAGTAAAGAAAAATTCCCAGCTGGTTTTCAGCTTTTTAAATGAACATATTCACCACTTATTGCACCACATAGTACATCATATTTTGCACATTTAAAAAAAAAAAAAAACTACTTTGTTAGCTTGAAGACATTTAGTTAAAGCTGGACCAATCCATATTTTTTTCATTTACAGTGAAAACAAGTGTGTAATGGGGATGCATCATTTTGTCATATTGATATCTGCATTGGCAGATATTAGCCGTGAATTACCAGTATCAACAGATGTGAAAGTTTTTGCTCATGTATACAACCGATATTTCTGCTATAAAAGTTTGCCTTTATCAGCTGTAAATATTGGCCAATACTAAGTGACATTTTAGGATGAACCAACAGACCTATTTTGCTGAGCTCTTTTTATTATTCATCTAAATTCCTTACACTTTTAAGTGCATTTTAGGGACTGAAATGCGTTATTATGTTCATCCTCAGACTTTAATTTTGTGTATTTTAAGGACTGAAGTTTTAGGTCCGAAATACATTTAAGTATAGTAATGATATCGGCATCAGCTACAATTAATCTGTAAATATCGGATATCAGCAAAAATTCAATATTGTGCATCCCCATAAAAGCTGTTAACCAAAGTGACCAACACCACAGAGATTTATGAATGATTTCTTCAGTTTCTTTAAACTCTAACTTGCTTTGGCCATTGACACTGTTTATCTTTACTGCCACTTAGACTACTTTATGGATGCAACACAGTTTATATTTCTAGCGCTAAAGTCTTGT
Source organism: Cheilinus undulatus (assembly GCF_018320785.1). Taxonomy (NCBI): domain Eukaryota; kingdom Metazoa; phylum Chordata; class Actinopteri; order Labriformes; family Labridae; genus Cheilinus; species Cheilinus undulatus. The sequence goes on from NC_054881.1 coordinate 32,756,790, forward strand.
TACTCATTTGAACACTGCTTATCGCCAAACATACATATTCAGCAGCAAGCTTGTAAGCATAGTTGAGAATTAAGTAGAAAACAGCTTTGTGTTTTTTTCCACCTATTCTTTCTTAATAATCTTTGTCATGATGTACATCCGAAATTATACTTTCTAATTTGCAATGACATTATTACTCAGGTAGCATGAAGGCTGAAAAAGAAATATGAAATTATGTTGTGAGCAGCTGCAGTTTCTAATATTTTCATCCCTGACAGCCTGTTTGCATCTTTTTCTCTGTGGGTAATCTACGAGGTGACATAATCCCTTGGTATGGAGATAATCTGACAGACAGACCTACTGCCTTCATCCTTTCACCTCGCTATCAGCAGGGTATTGGGATAACAGCTACACACGTTTGGATTTTTGCTTATGCTTTGCCGTGTGTGTTTAAGACAGCCAAAGATCCCCTCTGCATACGCTGATATGTGCTGCACTCTATAAATCTAAAAGTATGCTTTAACAGGATTCTTTACCTTCAAAGTCCACGTGGCCATCTCCGTTAAGGTCGATGTCCCTAAGGATGTCCTCCAGGTCTCTGTGTCCGACCTGAAACGGTTAGTTGAAGGGAGAGGTGTGAATATGTCTGCCTCATTGATTGGACAACAAGATTGATGGAGTTACAAAGAGGAGGTCACACTCTGCTGGCAGCTCTGTACCTGTTGTCCTAAAAGTTTTTTCATGGCTTCTCTGAGTTCGGCTGTGCTGATCTTTCCGTCACCATTAGTATCAAACTGAGAGAAAAAGAAAGTGACAAACAGGACGTATTAAGCCCCATGAAGCCAAAACTATCACAAAATATATTCTTATTCTGCTCCAGGTGTTTGCACTAATCACTCCTAGTACCCCTACTTCACCAAAATACATGTCAAATATCCTTATGATATTTTATCTTTTACCTGACATGAAGTCTTTCTTGGGGCGATATACTCTCTTTAAAGTTAGTCTTTGCACAATGAAGGTTAACCTTTGTTTTGTTTTGTTTTGTTTTAATGTAACTTCAACCTTTTTTATTGCAATAGTATATATCTTAATTTCAGTCAAGCATCCATTCATCCATTCATATGTCTGACATTTATCACCATCCACCCATCCATCATCCTGATCCATCCAGCCAGCATTCTCATCCATCCATGCAACCGTATTTCCATTTTCATCCAACCATTTGTCTGTCCATCCATCCGTTTGTTTGTCCATCCATCCATCCATCCATCCATCCATCCATCCATCCTTTCATCATCATCAGTCCATTAGTTCAGTGGTTCTCAAATGGTGTGCTATGGCACACTGGTGTGCCTTGAGACAAGTCTAGGTGTGCCTTGAAAATTCATCTGACTTTACATAAGTACTACATCTATGCAACAACTAAAGAGACTATAACCAATGTCCTTACTGCATGCAAGTGTTACATGTTGCATTGCATCATATAGCATTGCATGCTCACTGTCCATCTGTTATCTGTTAAATATGCAAATGTAAATTTACATGTAAAAATATGACATCTCATGCTTTTACTCAGAAAATCGGACATATGGTGCCTCTAACAGCTGTGATCCACATAGTTTTGTCTTCATGTAAGCACAAGTCAGACCATAAAAATTCATAAATGGGTATGGAGAATATCCATGCAACACACTCCTCTTTGTAAAACAAGCTAACAAGTTTCAGGAGTGAGAAAAGCGGAAGAAAATTAAGAATATCCTCTGGTGGGACACTCCTGGTGTCTTGTCATCCTTTGTGCAACCTCTTCCCTTGTTACTTGTCAATCTTAATAGGAGCGACAAAGAGAAAATAGGAACAGGGTGACTGGGGATAAACTTGGGTAGCTGCAGTGCATCACTTGCAGAGTGTCAGGATGCTACAAAAAGAAACTCTGTAATCAAACTGATGTAGCTGGCACTTGCTCACATTGCATGCAGTTGGGACTGGGACATGTTGCTACTTGCTACACATGCTAAAGAGGCTATTTTGCAAGTACATTAATATGGTGTGCCTTGAGCCTCTGCATGCTTTTTGGTGTGCCTTGGGCAAAAAGAGTTTGAAAACCATTGCATTAGTGCATTCATTCATCCATCCACTGTCCATCCATCATCCATCCATCTGCCACTTATCATTATCAGTCCACCCATCCATGCATCCATCTATTCTGTCTTTATGCCTATCCTTCAATCCATTTATCTATTTGTTCTTCCATCACTCCATCCAACCAGCCATCATCTGCATCCATCCAGGCATCTATCCGTCTTTCCATCCATCTGCTTGTCTGTTCATCTGTCTAGCCATCCATCCATCTATCCTTGCATCATCATCTGTCCGTTCATCAGTGCATTCATTCATCCATCCACTGTCCATCCATTCATTGTCCCATCCATCTGTCCATCATCCATCCGTATGCCATCTACCATTATCAGTCTGGCCATCCATCCATCTATCCATCTATTCTTTCTTTATGCCTATCATCCATTTATTCATTTGTCCTTCCATTAGTCCATCCAAGCATCTGCATCCAACAATCCACATCCATCCATCCACGTCTCCATCCACTTGTCCATTCATGTTTCCGTCTATACATCCATTTGTACTACCATCCATGCATCCTTTATCTATCTGTCTGTGTCAGTTTAACTGTTCATCCATCCATCTGTTGAGCTATTCATCCATCAATCTACCCATTCATGCAAAGCTTGTCACAATAGGATTTTAAACTTCTATATAAACTTAGAAAAAAACATATTGATGCATGATTGGACACTACAGCAACAAGAACAGAATATCCAGATATTTAATATTAGCTCAGTTTTTGTTTTCTACACCCAGAAACACAGACAAACTTGCAAAAACATTTAGAAATTGTTTAATATTTTTTGGTCAGTGGTTTGCTCCCATGTTGTATGAAAAAGGTGTAGATTTTTTTGTCCTTTTCAAAAGCGATGCTCATTAGAATAACAGAGATAGTCATATTCTTTAAGTCATAATTAAAGGTACTAAAAATGATGTAAGTATCAATCACATGGTAACCTAAATCCATACATACATCCCCTTACCTCCTTAAATGCATCCCTCAGCTCTTTCACTCCTATCATATCTGCCGTCTCAGCCAGAAGTTTGGGCCCCATGAGTTCTACAAAGTCCTCAAAGTCGACATGTCCTCCCACTGTTAGAGAGATTGGAAAAAGGACGCTGTGTTAATCTTGAGGACAAAATGACATTACTTTTATGTGAGATGTTGGCGCGTCAGCTTATAATCACTGTTGGCTGTAAACAGTTGATAACTCAAACTTTCTCGATTATAAAAGTTAGTCAAATTAATAAAAACATCAGGAAATATTCCACAGACATTAGAATAAAGACACTGCCACACTTACAGTTCATGTTGATCTGCTGGCTCAGTTCAATCAGCTCCATCTCTGTTGGCATGTAGCCCATAGTTCTCATGCAGTTGCCCAGGTCTTTACAGCCAATAAACCCATCTTTGTCTTTGTCGAACTCTTTGAATGCCTCACGCAGCTCTGAGAGTGTAAGATAGATGTGAACATTGTTTGAGAATACTGTTAAAATGACACTTCTTGCTTTCTTTATTTTAGAAAATGGGACATACCATCCAGCTCTTCTGGTCTCAGCTCTCGGTCCTGTGTGAAGATCAGAGTGCAAGGTTAGAGAACACACTGTTGGTTGTTTTAATTCATGCCAATGCGCAGCATTCCTCCCACAATGTGATGCTATAAAAATAAACCAGCAACTAAAGGTATGTGTCGCAGAAGAGTGCCAGGAGCCTGCAGGTTTCTTTCTAGCCGGAGAGGAAAGGCTTATCAGTGTGATCACCTACGGAAGAAAACCTGCAGACTCCTGGCACTCTGCAGCACCCTGTAGAAAAAAATAGCACATTAGGTATTAGGATAAAAACAGCACACAGTGAATGGAACATACAGTCTTTTTATGTTTGTCATGAGGAATCCAAACCATTCAGTGCATCAGAGGTGTTGGTGTAAGTGAATAGATTTAATAAAAAAGGAGAGACACAATGTATACAGCAGCTCCTGTTTTTGCCATATTCAATTAAAAAGACTCAATCCCTGCATCCATTAAAAAATCATGTAAAGCTTGTTGTTTAAACAAGAACTCAACAACCCTGTTTTCTTTAATTAAAGACCTTAAAAGAGAAAACATCATTGCATAAAAGGCATCTCTGCCATCACCACACTGCTTTAATAACCCTTTATGCTCCTGCAAATGTCCACTATGTTTAAGACTGCAGCCTCATGCATAAATAAACACCATCTCTCTCTCTCTTTCTCTCTCTCTCTCTCTCACACACACACACCAATGTATTCAATTAAAACCTAATTAAAAAAGGTTAATGTAAAAGTTGTCATCCATTCAGGCCCAGCAGGCTTATGTACATACTGTATGTGCTGCTGTTAAAGTGAGAGATGTTCCAACACATATTCATGCCACGTCCTTGTTACTGTTCACGTGCTGTATTATGTGCTCATCTCTTGGTTTGCATGCACATGAAGTTGTCTGGACTTACGTACAGCCTGCCGGCTCTCAGCGAAGCCCTTTCGTAGAAAGATGCACGCAGGCCCCAGCACGTTGTGCATGTTGGCTCCATTCTGGGCCAGGGCTACTAGCGGCTCTAGATAGGCCCCCCCAGAGCCCCCCTCCTCACAGGACTGCACTGCTTTGTAGTTCTTCTTCCGGTCCTGGAGAAGCATCCCAGGCAGGGGGCCAGACATGGGAGCAGGGGTAAAGACAGGGAGACCGTGACTAACAATGTGGCAGCATGGAGTCAACAAGGGGGTGTGATGAAAGGGGGGGGGCAGGATTGGAGGTGACAAACATATGGCTGGTTGTCAGTCAGAGAGAGGTGTGGAGTCAGGTCAGTCATGCTGGGAAAAGCAAACCCAGTCAGAGGTTGTAATTTATCATGACAAGAGCAACTGATGCCATCTAAGAATGAGTCCTGTGGGGCACAGCTCAGCACAGCAGGAGGCAGTTTATAAGTGATGCTGATAGAAGAGAGGTTCAGCGCAGTGTAATCTATCTTTCTTTCTTTCTTTCTTTTTTTCTCTCTTTCTTTCTTTCTTTCTTTCTGTATAGAGGCTGTGTTGGACATCATAAACCGAGGTTTCAACAGCATTTTGGGTGTAAATTCAATTTGCAGGTCAGGTTTTTAACTTCTTACTTTTTGTATTCTAACCATTACCTTAACCCTTAACCTTAAACATAATTTAATCCGATTTTATTTCAAGCTTTAGCGTGTATTTCCTTTCTGAGATATACAGTGTCTAAGATGAATGGTCTGTGAGAGTGGCTGTTAGAGATGGACAGCCTGCAGCCAGACTGTCTTTGTAAATTCAGCAGGTTCTTGATGCTAAACTGTATGGAGACCCATTTGCAGGAAGAGCAAACTAAAATCCTTAAAGGGAACCAAATGTCAAAGAGTAACCAGCTCAAATGAAATGCCTTTTTCATGCTAAAATGAATTATTAATCACCCTTTTATATAGAATGCCCCTGCCATGTAATGTCCAAATGTTTTCAAAAATGTAAGCAAATTTGAGTAAATTCTAGACTTTGCTTATCCAGTGTGAATGCACAGCACCAAGCAGTGATGTTAGGCTACAGTTCCCAAACTACACTGAGGTCACTGGGTGATAGTCCTCAACAAAAAGGGCTCAAGTCACCAATAAGGAAAAATTATTATTAAATGGGGTACCAGTTTTGTAGTTAGATCAAAATTTCTAGTTGTCCTATCACTCAACAAGAATCAATGGTGATCAGGTGAGAGAAAAGTTTGAAAGAAACTTGTGTTTTACCAAGTTTTAAACTTCCAACTTCCTGGTCCAAATATAACATGAATATTCTAAATGTTAACACAGTTTTCATGTCATAAGCTATAATTAATTTATACGAATATGAAAACATTTCCACATCCCTGCACTGACCAATAAAACCTCCATTTGACATCTTTGAAAACACATTTCTTCCCAAACATGGATGTAAAATTTGAAAAACTATCACTGCAAACCTGTACTTCAGTCAAAGTTGGTTTCCATAATGTCCCTTTTTTCTTGAATTCATTTCCACTCCTTAAAAGTAAGATGGACTGAGAACAACCTGCACAAGAGCATACCACCCTCTGTATTCAGAGAGTTTATTGAATAACAAGCCAATTATACTGTTTGTCTTTGCCCCAAGCTTTTTGTGAAACGCTGGTCGGCCTCAGGACCCCACAACTCTACCACCCACTGACAGGAGATTTAGCATGGTCGCAACTTTCAAGGAAACCTTTTTTAGCCATCTAGCTTTATACTTCCTGGGAGATGCTTTAGCTCAGAACGTTTCAAGTGACCATTCACACCAGATAGGTTTAATGAAGTGACTGCATTATGTTGCAGCCAGATTAAATAAACTGGAACACTCAGCTCACGCTCAAAATTAACAGTAAGGTTCATTATTTGCTGTCGTCGAGCATTTCAGTTTATTTTAGCTATATTTTCGCTCTGATACTCTTAATGCAAAAATGTGTTTGGTTGTATTGTGTGCTGTGCAAGCTTTTTTTTTTGTGGATTGAAATGCTGTGCAGGTTAAAATATTGTGTATGAGTGTCATTGTTGTTGATGTTGCTGGGCAAAACATCCAAATATCTGTCCCACAGTGGCTTTTAGTTGCAAAACTGGATGCTGTTATTTTTGAACACAACTAAAGGAAAAAAACATTCAAGATCTAAGAGTTATATTTTTGATTAACTGTGCCTACCATTTGTGCTGGGACATGTACTGTTACTGGAGTTTAAAAGGGTTGATGACACTGAATTTACAAGTAACAAGGCTCATGCTGGGGTAAGAACTTAAATTATTGAAGAATGTCAAGTGTTTTTGTGCACGTTTCAAAATAATTACATCGTCCAAAAGATGAGGCTAAAGTTCAGCCAGCCATTTAATTATAATCACCAATTAGCCAATCAACCAGGGGGCAAAAGTTGCTTTCACAGCAGTGATCCCAATTTCACAGAGAGCTACAGGTTAATTAAAAACGGGCAATCACTGCCTTCCAGCAGACATAAAAGCTTCCTGTAAATAAACCAAACAAGGTCTGACTATTGCTCTGACTAATACTTGACTTGGGAGTGTAGCAAGGCTAAACACAGAGACTATGTGGATATGCACGTCTTTTCCAAGCAAATCTGAACTAAGTTCAAAGCCCTAACATCTCTTCTTGCAAATAAAACATGATAATGTCTCCAAGTCTTCAATTACTGCAGTTAATCATCTAACCAAGAGGAGGAAAATCCAGCTAAAGCGACTGAAGTGGCCTCACTGTCACATCGAATTACCAAGAGACCATCTCTGCTGCTGTTTCATATCTCTCTGACGTGAGCTAGCACCCATCTTCAGATGCTCTCTGCTGTAAACATAAAACATCTACATGCATATAGAATGAATATGCATACAAACAGATGCAGATTTACACTGTATACACAAATGACCTTCACTTCCCATCTGTTACCAAGCCAGTTCGTGCATTCCTACAGTCCCCTCCACAGGAACGGATGCCCACTGGGTAATCTGACCAAGTGATGCATGGAGCAAGCTTGTCTGCGGGTTCATCGTGCCAAAGAAGTACTATGAAAGCCCCGTGCTTGGAGTTATATAACGAAAAAATTATAATAATAATCCTGAAGCCGTGTCAAAGAAAAGGCAGAAGAACTCTCTGGCTCTCCAACCCATTATTCTGCACAGATGGCATCAACAGTTGCTTGTCATATTGTGCTTCCTCAAGGATGTGCAGCTGCTGATATGAAAGGGAAATATTTTTGTGGGGATGTCCGCCTGTTAGGCTGAGTATCTATTCAAGCGTACAGTGATGAAGGACAGCAGATGTAAGAGACGTTTCATAAGAGCTGAGGTTATCTTGTTGAGTCTTTACGAGAATGGATCCTTCTTTGATGGATCTCAGTTGGACATTCTTGTTGTCAGCGGTAGACTGAATGAAGCAGCACACCTGTTTGCAGCAGTTACACTGACAGGTCACCTCTGGCAGGTGCAGGTACAACGGGGTGGCATCTTCTGGTGACGTGATCAAAATTCGCCAACTGATCAAGAGCAATCATAACAAACTCATCCGTCAAAAAAGGTTTCCAAGGAAGGCAACAACACATTAATGGGCATGGACGATTTTTACATTCAAGACGATAAGATGCAAACTGTTTTTGTATCTCTCTGCAACTCAAGTACGAGCAGAATGACCTTTAGAGTGAGCCAAAATATCAAAACTACAGGCTCTTGTTTCGGCCAGCATTGACTGATGTATACGCCACCAATGTTGTCCCATTTGCTTTCACTCCAGCAACACAAAAAGCAAGGAAACAGTCTGTTAGATAGCACAAAGGGTCCAGTCAGTACAGGTCAAGTTGGTCAGATTTGGAACACACCATGAGACAAACATGCACCAACACTCAGGGGGATTCAGGGAGAAGGAAGAAGCCTCAAAGCGGACCTTACCTTCTTGTTGAAAACTTTAAGCGACTTTACAGAGTTGCCCATTGCAAAAGTACAGTCCTCCTTGTTTTATGTGTTCTCTCTAACAGTGTTAGTGTGGCTGTATGTGCCTGCACGTGTATGCATGTGGGTTTGTTCGCGGGCATGCATGGGAATAGGGGTGATTAGAGAAGGGGAGAGGGTTCAAGGGGTCATCGGCTAATATAAGAGGACACTTGGGGAAAGGCAGGGAGAGGAGCGGAGGTATCATAGGAGGTAGGAAGGAGAGGACGGAGGAGTGTACAGGGAGGACCTAGAGGCGAGGACGCTGGGAGGGACGAGGGGGAGGGGACACTGAGACAAAGGAGGAAATATGTAAACAAGAACAAAGACAGGAATCGCAACGACACAGAGATAAGCAAGGGAGAGGAAGCATGCATGCGATCTGAGCGGGATGCAAGCGCCAAGAGGAGGAAAAGCAAGATTGCTTATTCATTCCATCCTCTCTCCTACAGTGTCTTCCCTCCCTGCCTCCCTCCTCTCTACCCTCTCTCTCTCCCTCTCTCTCTCTGTACGTCTGTCTGTCTCTTGCTCTTTTTCCCTCACTCTCTCATCCTCCCCTCCCCAGTTTTAAACCATCTATCCGTATGTGACAGAAGAAGCCAGTTCGGACAAGCATATTACCTTCCCCTGAGCGAGACGATGGAGACACTAATCCAAACATACGCGCACACGCACATACACAATTGCACACCACACATACACACAAATACACTTGATTAAACACACAGGGATGTGGGACTGTGGAGCTAAAAATATACCACGCGCTCTCCCTCTTTTTTCGCCCCTTACTCTCCCACATCTCTCCCCATTCTACCCCCAGCATCCACTCCTCTCCCTCAGTCTTTCAAACACACTCTCACACATGCAAATGCAACACAAAGTCATGTTAAGCTTGAAGGACATGGACTCGGATCAAAGGCAAAAATGTGCAGTAAATGACACATGAATCCTAAACCACCAAGGATGCAAACCAAAACACGTGCAAATGCAAAAACACATACACACACGGGCACAAAAACACACAGGCAGCCAAAAAATTCTCTCCCATTCCCTTTCATCCACACATATTTAATGGGATGTACTATATTTGAAAATGTGAGTGCTTCCAAAGATAGAACACCTCTAAAACCAGCAGGAAAAGGCAGCTATATACAGTTCTGTGTGCATTATTTAGTCTAGTGGTATTTTTACTTTACCTGAGTATTAACATTTTATGTTATCTACACTTCAACCACTACTTTTAAGAAAGAAATATGGAATTTTTTTCACTCCTCTGCATTATTAAAGCTTAATTTACTCTAAAGGGTAGATTTTACATTAGAATTAACATTTAAAATGTTTTTGTAAGACTATAAACAATGCAATATAAGGACTGTGCAAGAAGTCACATGTGAGTTTATAACTACCATAGTGTAGTGCAGCCCTTCCCAAACCTCAGTGCACTGTGGCCCGACTTAAGACCTGAAATCACCAAGGCCCACCAAAACCTTCATTCAAACAAAACATGAAACTCATAGTATTTACCTCCTCTTCTTTAATTCATAAACAGAGAATTTCAAAGCAAATGTCTGGTTTGCAGAAACACCACAAGAAAGTGCTGGCAGAGTCATTTAGAGCCGCAGAGCCACTAGTGTATTTTGTTTGAACAGGCATCTGTAAAGTCTTTCTTTTCTAATATTAATGTCTTAAATTAGAGCTGTCAAGATTAATCGAGTTAATCAGGGTTAATTAACCTTCACATATAGTGCACTAATATATTTTTATAGCGATTAATTTTATGCTTTATTGTCCCTTTCAACACACTTTGGTTAGTGCCTCGACTGTGTCTCTCCCTGCAGCCAGTGATGTAAAGGAAGTCCACCACTGCTCCTTGATGTCTCATTTCACTTTAAAAAACAATTCACAGACAGAGAGTGGACAAATCAGGAGTCATTCCAAACTATGTTTGTGTCATTTAAGATTTTCTACGGTCTTAAACTAAGGGCAATTGTCTTCCTGTCTGAGTAGTTAGGTAAATCAGAGATTTTAACATGAACTTAACTACAGAAAAAGAAACTTGTTCTGGATTTTAAAGGAAAACAGAGAACAGGAAAGAGGTAAATGTTTGGTCTGCTGCATCACCTCTAACACTGCATGACAGCACCTGGGTCTGATTCAAGACAGTCTGATTCAGATGGTACATCCCTGACGGCCACTCTGACAGACCATTTATCTGAGGCGCTGCATATCTCAGAATGGAAACACATGCTAAAAAAACAAAACAAAACAAAACAAAAAAATGCCAGTATAGGGTTATGGTAAGGATACCAATGTTAAAAGTTAAAAATCTGACCTGCAAACCTGATTTCAAAATGTTTAAAAAAGTGGAGTAAACAGTGTGTTTACAGAAAAAAGTTTATCTTCCATGAAAACACTCAGCAAGCTTAGTTTACACAGCTTCATAAGCTGTGTAAGCTACCTAAAGAGCTACATAGCTAGCATAACTAGGTCGCTAAAGCTTAGCTCACAAAGCAGCTATGTATGCTAAGTATGTACATTACCTATTTAGCCAAACTGGTTTTGCTACATTTGCTAAACTGACATTTTTAAAGCTAACTTAGTGATGTAGCTATGTTTTTTATGTGTTTAGTTTTTTTTATTTACTAAAGCTCATGTTGCCAAAGCTAATTTAGCTACATTGGCTTATGTAGTAATGCTAATTACATAGCTAGTGTAGCCATGTTAGCTTTAGCAAGAGCTACAAACAAAGCTAAAGTAAGCCACATTCATTTAACTACTTCTTAAATAGGTCTATACATAATATAATCCCTTTTGTAATACCTTTTTATCCATTTTATTAATGAAAAGTTGCTTGGTCTGTGATATTTGCTATGTGGTTATTTCATGATTGTAACTGCCAGACTTTGTTTATGAATAAAGTTGAATTTAAAAAAAAAAACAAAAACGTTGTACCAACAAAGGTGGCACTTCCTGTCTTAGACAGACCTGGTTTCACATGAACCATCTGTGGGAGTGGCCGTCAGAGATAAATGATTTGCGGCCACACCCCTCTCGTCTGATTGGACTTGAAGCCCCTTGTGGCACTTACTGATGTTGTTTGCTTGCTAAATGGCACTGTTCGATAACTCAAGGTGCTGATGACCTTTGACTTGTCTACTTATTTTTTTTCTTTTTAAAGTGAAATGAGATATTAAGGAGCAGTGGTGGACATCACTGTGGCGTCAGGGACATACTGCAGTGGCTGAGCCAAAGTGTGTTGACGATAAATCATAAGATTTGTTAAGGTAAAAAAATCAATGCACTAATCGTAGACCTTACTTTATCACGATTGCAAATTAACATTGACAGCCCTAGCAAAAAAGTAATTGATGTAGGGAAGCCTTTAGTAAACATGCATCCATACATTTATTTTGCTCTGTTTAGCTGTGATAGCTAGTCTTGTTACTTAGAGATTTTAATGCTAATTTCCCATAATAATGTGTTTAGTTCTCAAGGTCTCCGTAAAACAAACAAAAATTTACACAAAATCATGGGAACTTGAACAACATGAAATGTATATATGCATGTCCTTCTTTGGCACAGGTGTCAAACTCGCCAAATCCGTCCCATGTTCATGCATTTGTGACAAACAGTGCCTATAAAAATATTCACCCCCTTGGATGTTTTACCCTTTTACTGATTTTATAAATAAATCATAGCCAAAATAATTTGGCTTTTTTGAAATAAAAAAGAAATTAAAAAAGTCTTAAATGTCAAAGTGAAGACAGATTTCTACAAAGTAAAATTAATAAATAAAAATTTGTCATGTTGACCTAATTTAACAGAGATCCAGCTAACTCGTGCTAGTAGTCTCACAAGTAGTGAACTTGGGATCACCTGAGTCTGGTGAATGTGTCTCAAGTGTTTCTAGTATAAAGACTCTTGTGTCTGGAAAGTCCAGTCACAGCTTAATCAATATTCATGGCTACCATTACACCATGATGACAAAAGAACACTCCAAGCATCTCAGAGAAATGGTAAATTGAAAAGTAGAAGTCAGAGGGCAGAAGCACTGAACACCCCCAGAGTTCTGTTAAATCCATCATCAACAAACGGACAGAATATGGCACATGTGTAAATCTGCCTCTATCAGGCCGTCCTCACAAACTGGTTGACCGTGCAAGAAGGAGAGTAGTGAGAGAGGCTACCAAAGGCACATTTGACTACTCTGAAGGAGTTACAAGCTTCAGCAGCTGAGATGGAAGAGATGCTATGGAAGACACCAACATTGCACATCACTACAAGCACACCATCCCAACTTTGCTGGATAACAGCCTGCAGTCGGTTGTTGTAGTTTTCATCAAGTCTCAGACACATCTTCTGGGGGATCCCAGTCCATTCTTCTTTGGTGAATCTCTCAAGCTCCTACAGATTTGATGGTCTTCTTCCATGGACCTTGGTCTTCAGTCCACCCCACAGATTTTCAATGGGGTTCAAGTCAGGGCTTTGTGCAGGCCAGTCAGTAATGCTAACTTTCGTCCTCTGGTGTTCTTCACCAGGAGCCTTTCCTTATGATTCCTTCCAGCTTTACAAGATTCCGAGTTCCAGATGTACTGGAGTGTCCCAACGGCATAACACTCCCAGCGCCATTTTACTGCGGGGACGATGTTCGTTGGTTTATACACCTCTCGCTTCTTTCTCCAAACATAAGCAACATCTCTATGGCCAAAGATCTCTGGTTTGGTCTCATCTGACCAAAGGATATGCTTCCAGTGTGCATCATCTTCCTCCAGGTTGTGCTCAGCAGACTTCAGTCCAGCTTTAAGGTGTCTCTTCTGCAGAAGTGGAGTTTTTCTTGGTTCGTTCCTGTGCAGGGCTCTGGGGATATTCTTTGAGACTACAATTCCTGACTTGGCTAAGTCCTTCTCTAGTGTCTTGGCCATTGTTCAGGGGTCTTTAGACACACTCTTGATAGTTTTCTTAACAGAGTTTCTGAAATCTTTCTCTCCCTACCTCTGTCAGGCTTGTTCTGGACTGTGTGGCTCTGATTGAATTTCTTAATGATTCTTCTCACTCCAGTTCTTAACACATGGAAACGCTGTGATAACTTTGTAGATCCTTTTCCTGCTTTGTGAGCCTCAATTCTTTTTCTCAAGTATAAACTGATTTCTTCTGGTTTTGGTGTGGTGCCTTCTCAAGTGACAGCTCAAACCCTTTCTGAGGCTTTTATATTTAGTCTAAACTGGGCAATAACCCTTGGTTTTAAAGCTTTGAACATGGCAAAGCTAAGGCACATCATCGACTAACAGTGGTTTTTGCCATGGCTCAACTAAAAGGTCAGTACTAAAGGGGGCTAATAATTTTGACCCTGGTTTTGTTTTTTTTGTTAAATAATTTTTTTTCTGTGTGTAAATTAAAAAAATGTAAGCATCCAAAACAACACTAGGATGTTTGGAAAAGCCAGTTTTTCAGTATCCAGCTCTACACAGATTTTATTCTGCATATTTAAAGTCACACATCACAGTGAAGTCACATTTTCTCATAATAGATGAGCTTGAGTACTTCATCCACAGTTTTCTAAAATGCTAAATAACACACAATATCAAACTTCAAATTTGCTTTGTACCAGCACAGTTATCTCCTGAGCTGACTTCAGTAGCAGCCATTGTGACACTAATGAACACTGTCTACTCTCCGCGGTCCGACCTTGTCTTTTCTTTGCGATTTTTAATAAATGCATTCACGCTGGAATTGCTTCAAATCTCGCTCCCATTCAGTATCTGTGCGTCTCGTCTGCGCAGCTCTGCGGATGATTCACCCAGCCTCTCACCGCAGGCTCATTGTGAACTTCAGAACACATCAGACGTCAGACACAGGAGCCGTCAGCTCTCATAATGTCACAGTGTATAGTGAGCATGGCCATGAGATCTATTCCTCCCCGTATCCCTCTCTTTTTTTATCTCTCTGTTTGGCTGTATCCTTCTCCTTCACCCTCTCACAGTCACACTATTTACACTTTTACATAACTGCTACACACTCAGGACATACATGTGGATAATAATAGCATTATTAAAGCCTCATTTTTTGGAGGGAAATACATTCTTATTGAAATTTATGAAATTATTGCTGACGCATAGCACACAAAGTCTATGTGGAGAATCTATAAAGTGGGAAAGTTCTTTTTTATGTTTGACGTCAAATATAATCTTATTTCATCGATTGCCATCAAGTGTGCTCAATGATGTTGGACGGAGAAGAAAAGAATTGATGTAATGACAGGCTCTTCATCTTCAAAATGACGCACATTCTGTAATAACTGAGCCAAAAATATATTTTCTTTTGTTAGCAAAGAAGAAGAATGTAATTATCATGTGCTCTAATGAGAAAATTCTTCTTCTGATTTGACCCCTGATGAAAACAAAGGAAGATTTGTGCCTTTGTTTCAGGAAGAAAGAATATACAACACACTCTTGCGTCATCGTCTTAAGACGTCACAGTTTCATCCTGCAGCTGCGGATGATCTATTAAATAACCCCTCAAATTTCCATTCTCATATTCTAGTATTCCAGTATTTTGTTAACAGCATGTTGAAGGGGGAAAATATCAGCACGTTTCCTCTCAGGCTTCTGCTGTCTCCTTTTGATTCTTTTATTTTTATACCCTTCTCCTTGTCTTGTCTCTGTCTCGCAGTGATTTTCCCTCTCAGCCTCAGGTCTACATGAATATTTAGCATCACCACGCACACGCCGAGTGCAGTTGGGCGCCAAGGCTCTTATATTTCCCTGCCTAATCCCCATCTCAAAAAAGGGATTTAAACCAAAGAGTGAATTTTCTACCTCCGTCTCAGCCAGCACTGATACAAAAATATCTGTGTGGGTCTAAAAATAGCCGCTTACACTCTAGACATACTTGAGGCATATGCTGCTGCGAACATGATGATGCTGCTCTCTTTGCTCTCTGATCTTTCTCCTCATTTTGCTCATTTTCCCCTCTCATTTCATTCCCTCTCAGACATCATGAAGAACAGCGTGACCCCGGCAGACAAGAGGGAACAAAGAGGAAGGGATGACTTTGTCAGAGAAGGATAAAAAAAAGAAGGGAATCAGCAGACAGGAAATGTAAGTGAATGTGGGATGAGTTACAGGAAAACCAGGCGCGGAAATGAAGGGCTAATCTGTGTGTTACGACCTTTCCTCACATTGTCTTCAGAGGTGTCAGCAGGGGAGCAGTAAGTGAGAGTTTTTTATGTGATGGTCGTCAGGTCTGCTGACAGAATCACTGTCTTCCTGTTTTCTTCGTCCTCCTCCTGATATGTCCGATTGTGTCGCCTCCTTCACTTTCTTTTCCTGCTTTTTTCACTTCTCTTGTCTCACTGATGTGACACTCAGGGGGCTGTGACTCTCTCTGTCTCACAAAAACACACACTGTCACACACACACTGAGATCAGTCCTATTAGTAAAGCGGTGCTTGCTCCCCCTGCTGGTTAAAACACTCCCTGTAGTCTGAATGTGATTTAAAAAAGAAAATTGCCACCTCCTTAAAAATACACTTATCTGCTGTGTAACAGACGTCTTTGAGTAAGGGCTTGGCACCCAAATCTACAGATTTCTACTCAGGTTTTGTAGCTCAAGGTCACTGAGGGTTACAGAAGAACAAAGATTTGTCTGAATATTTTATAGCACATACCAAATTTCCACAGAGACAAAAAATGTTCCTTGAACAAGGTGTCTGGTAACACCTTTAACAGCTTTAAAGCTTTAAATTGCACAAACAGCAGTTCTTGTTAAAGCTACTGTGCAGGGCTGCCCACAGAACTAGCAGGGCCCCTGAAAAACCCAGAGAATGGGACCTCCCCATCATTGATAATATCAATGTATGTATGTATGTTAGATGTAAAGCACTGGTGCTAGCATCTTGGCTGAAGAGTGTCAAACTATTACTAGGGTCTGATGTTGGAGTTATTTATTTATGCTACTTTTTAACCCCTTTTCAGCACTTTTCTGCCCCTTTTTCCTACTTCTCTTAGCCATTTCTGACCCATTTTGACTGTTTTTTCCCTTTTTTGCCACCTTTAACCCTCTTTTGCCAACTTACCTAAATTTTGGGCAGTTTCCCACATAAGTTTCCAGGCGTCTTTTTCCCCATTCATCTAAATGCCGATTTTAATTGCATTTTATCGACTAGTCTAAACAGGAGAAAATACAAGGAAAACAGTCAAGCTTTTCACAGGGTCGTTGTGTCAGCAGGTATGATGTGAGCATGATAGACTCTCTACAGCGCAGCTAACATTAGCAGCTAGCTCCACCAGCTTTCGTTCCTCTTTGCAGATTAATATCCTGCTTTGATGAGTGGCCTCTTTACACTTTGGGTGAGTACTTATACGCAAGTTCAATCCTTGACAGCCTACATACACCTCGATTTCCATTAACTACTTAAAATGCTGTTCCTACTAAATGCTAACTGCTAAGTAACAGCTAACTCTTATATTTATGTCCAGCCACGTTCCAGGAGTAAGCTCAGACAAGAAGGCAGCTGCCATTAACTGAAGCTACAGCAGCCTCTAGTGGCGGGAGGTTCGTTACAATTTAAAAGTGCATTAGACCAGGATTTTAAGCCCTTGTTAAAACAAAGTATAGCTATAGGTAGCGAGTTTAAGCGACTCATAAATCTTGCAAATTAATTTAACTATTTCATCATGCCCATCCCGTCTTTTGATGCATTTTTTATGTTTTTCACCTTTTATTGCCACTCTTTTGCAACTTAGAATAGGGTTTAAAAAGGCTATTTTTTACTAGAGTATACATAAATCAAATTGAGTTTTTGTTGCTTAATCAGAGTGGTAAAAATTCAGGTTAAAAAGTAAAATATGGTTATCACAGCTTAACTTAACAGTGGGCCCTGATTTTGCTGACCTCCACGGGCCCTGAAAGTTCTCCTTTTTATCCCCCTCTTATGGAGAACTCCTGTGTGAACTTTTTGCCGCTGCTGCTGCAGAGTAGGTGTCATGAGGCAGTTAACAGTACGCTTTGACTGTAACACAGATGTAGTCTCACCCATGGGTTTCTGAAGCAGAGCTTTGAAGCTGTGGTGGTGGCCAGTGGTGTTGTGGTGCCTTCAGAAGTGTGTATACACTAATCCAGTGGTTCTAATGTTATGTCACAGAGGCAAGTCTGCCGAGGGAATTTGTACAACCACATGCTACCACTACAACTATACAACAACTAGAGATACTGTGTTACAGCTGCTGTTTTGCATGGATATGAATATGAGAGGTTTTGACTTGATCCTAGCTGTGCCTTGGGCAAAAAAAGTTCGAAAAACCACTGCACTCACATATGACTCACATTTCTCAGTGACCCATCCAGCTAAGAATAAACCTCTTGTGTTGCAGACTCTTCTTGCTAGTTAGTTCACTTAAAAGTAAACCTTTTGTATTTGCTCACTGACACTTAATTTCTGCTGCTTGAATTCAGGACTGGATACACTCTCTATACTCACAGCTACCATACGCTCACCCCTACCTTGAAGGCTAGTTGATACCAATACATTTTTTTTTTTTTTTTTTACTTCTTTTGATGAGACTCCTAGTATGACGACATTTTCTATCATGTTTGACCAGGAAAAAAATGTAAAAGCTACACCATCAGGTGACTTCCTCTGCTCAGTGAGAAATCTTTGAATCAGCAAGTATACCAAATGACAGCATGAAACAGTTCACCCCACATTATTTGTTGACAGATGATTCTAATAAATTAAAGATAAGCCGCTGCATCAACATGTCCCAAGTGAAAACAGCGGGGTCAGAAAACCCTACAACAACTTATACAGGACCAAATCAGCAACAGGACTGAGGGTATCACTGTGTCTGTGAGGGATACCAGAATGAACACAATTCAAAAATCTTTGCAAGAGTTTAAACGATGGTGCTCATCTGCTTTGAGAGCATTATTCTCAACAATAAAAATGCTTTATGGAATAAATCATTACATCACAATCTTTAACCACAGAGCTGCAAAACATGTTCAAAACCAGTTTACACTGGTGGGTATTTAAACTCCCAAGAAATCTGAACATTGAGCATATAAAAACTTTTCAACACCTTGGATTTTACCCTTTTTTAATGTTTATGAAAATCTCTCAAATTACTCATAGTAAATTTAATGTGGCTTTTTGACCAACTTTAAAGTACTGACCTAATTTAACAGAGGTCCAGCCAATTGGTGCTTGTAGTCTAACAATTAGTGAAATGTGGATCACCTGAGTGCAGTGAATGATTCTCAAGTGATTTTAGTATAAAGACACCTGTGTCTGGAAGGTCAAGTCACTGGTTAATCAGTGTTTCTGGCTGCCATTACACCATGAAGACAAAAGAACACCCCAAGCAACTCAGAGAAAAGGTTACTGAAACGTTTAAGTCAGGGGATGGATACAAAAATATCCAAGGCACTGATCATCCTCCAGAGTTCAGTTAAATACATCCTCAAGAAACGGAAGGAACATGGCACATGTCAATTTGTCTATATCACAAACTGAGTGACCATTTAAGAAAGAGACTAGTGGGAGAGACCACCAAGACACCTATGACTAACTACTCTGAAGGAGTTAGAAGCTTCAGCTGCTAAGATGGGAGGGAATCTGCTTGGAAGAAAACTCATATAAAATCTCAACTAAAGTTTGCCAAAAGGCATGTGAGAGACTTCATGGTCAAGTGGAAGAAAGTTCTTTAGTCTGATGGGACCAAAATGGTGCTTTTGACCGTCAGGCAAAATTTAATTTTTTTTGTAGGACACCAAACACTGCATATCACCACAAACACACCATCCCCACTGTGAAGCATGGTGATGGAAGCATCACGCTGTGGGAATGTTTCTCGGCAGCCAGCCCTGGAAGGCTCATTAGAGTAGTGTGTAAAATGAATGCAGCAAAACATAGGAAAATCCTGGAGGACAATGTTTTTTCAGTCTGCAGAAGAACTATGGCTTAGGAGAGGATTTATTTCAAGCAAGACAATAACCTGAAGCATATAGCGAAAGCTGCACGTGAATGCTCTTAAGACAACAAGGTGAATGTTCTGGAGTGGCTGAGTCAAAGCCCAGTCCTCTATAAAATAGAGAATTTGTGGCTGGACTTGAAAAGGTCAGTTCACGCCCAATCCCCATGCATCATGACAGAGCTTAAGCAGTTTGGCAAAGAAGAATGGAGTAAAACTGCAGCGTCCAGATGTGTAAGCCTTTTTGAGACCAATCCACACAGACTCAGTGCTGTGATTGCAGCCAAAGGTGCATCTACTACATACTGACCCGACATTTATGCAGTCACTTACTGTATTTTATGTTACATATTCTTATTTAGTTGACAGTACTTTGTAGAAATCACTTTGGCATTAAAGAGGTCAAAAAAGCCAAATTATTTTGACTATGCTTGATTTATAAAATAAATAAAAGGGTAAAACATCCAAGGGGGTGAATACTTTTTGTAGGCACTATAAAAATGTACATTAAGGGTTTTTAAATCAGGGCAGTGGCAGCATACTGAGCCTTTGTCAGCGCTAAGGGCTGTTATTCTTTTGTTGTGGTCTGCAGGCGGCTGCTGACCAGAATTAAAGGACCAAAAATGACATTTCTGCAGACTGATTTTTCAATAGTGCATTTGAAATGGTTATATTTTGCAGCATGTGTTTCTTTCATTCATGATTTTGTATTCAACCTCTCACATAGATATCAATTATTATGATTTATTTAATGAAAAAATGCCATATTTGCTAAGAGCCCCTTAATTCCCTGTTTTTCAAACTTGCTCTCTCAGGTAGAATGTCTGCCAAATGATTACCATTCTTTTCTTCAAAGACAAAAAAAGAACCTCTGCACTCCTACAGTCTCGCATAATCAGGTCTTGATGGTCTATTTTTAGCTTCCTCCACTGGCAGCCAGTGAGTTCTGTAAAGGACTGCATGCAGATCTTGATGTTACGTAACAAAATGTGAAATACGAGAATTTGTTGTGTGGAGTATCTCACCCTTGCATTCTGCAAGGATGGCATCATCTGTTCAAGGAGGATTAGAGGCTTTTTGTGGCGACTGTTGGTCACTAGAATGAAACAGCGTGAGTAGGATGCTGAGCAGGTGTGAAAATATGCAATCACAAAGTTTTTTTCTACAATTTTCTCTCTTTCTATTCACATGCACAGATTTCGGCTCTGTCCTGCCTCTTGTGAGTGGCGTTGACTCAGATGCATTTGCACAATTGAGAGCTTCATCTGATGACGTCACAGAACACAACATTTAGGCTTCATTCATAGTTGCTTTGTAGCTAAAATTCTAGCTGTTGTTTGCATCCCTTAAACACTGTTAAACTGTGATGTTTAAATTTTGACGAGTATGATGAACATCTGCTTTCTCTGCACTCACCAGCAGCTGCAGAGACCTCATGTCACACAACACTGAATGGATTTTGCCTCACTGGAACCCCTAAGACTGATTGGAGCTCTGGCCTGGATTGAGAGGAGTTATTTCTGGAACACATTAGCGTCCGGGGAGGTAATTGTCTCCTCTTGAGCTTTTTATCACTCACAGAGAGAAGGATTTCTGTGTATCCAGAAAAAGATGGCAGAGCTGGGTAGATTAATGCTCAGTGCAGAAGACCATGAATCTGATGCTTCACTGCCCTCATAAATTTGACTTTTACCATGTGTTTTTCTTCTAATTATTGCTTTAGTTTGTACCTGCAGTAAGATGGGCTACTTACCTGTGTGCGTGTGTGTCTGTGTGTCTGTGTGTGAGAGTGACAAGCTCCCATCATTAGAAAGTTTTCCACACAGGTGAAAGTTGATCCCCCTGATGTAGCTCAGGTGACAGTCGCAGAGAAAGCTGTTGTGTTCATACTGGGATGCATGACAGACTGCAGCCCCCCACTATGAAACTGATGGGTAGCAAATACAAACAGGAGCCAGATTTGGACTGAATGCATGCATCCATTTTTAATCATGGGTGACTGAGGGGCCAAAATGAACATCCACCTGTCCACCGACCAGCTCTGCAGCTGAGTCCGTGCTGTTAGTTTAAATTTTTGACTTTATACCAGAGTGCCTGAACGCTATCATACAGGTTGTAATGTGAAGAGTGGATACTTGACTGCATGATCTTCAGCCTATAAAACTGTTTTTTTTCTCTATTTTTGCTTGAATTATTTTTCAACTAAGGCAGGTCTAAACAGACAGGGAAGAATTATGCAGACCTTTGTTTTCTCATTTTTTTCTTTCAAGGCTTTTCAATCTGCACGTATGCGACAGTTCCTCTCTACCACGGCAGAAAAGACGACGCTTTTTTAGTTGAGGCTCTTTACCTGTGTGCTTACAGTCGGACCACAGTCTTTCTCTAAAGGGGAGTTTCTCCCAATTTCTCAGAGTTTTCCCACGTATGCACATACACATTAGGATGCATTTCCCCTGTGTTTTCCCAATTGATTTTTTTATTCTGCAATTAATTTAACACTAGAAAGCCTGATATCTCAAATAATAGCCATAAAATGTTCTTTTTTTTTAACTGAGATGTTTATAAAACCTTCTAACAAAATCCATGAAAAGAAAAATTCCCTTATGTGTCACATATATTTTTTTTTCTATCACTTTTGATGCATGAGGCGTCTTTGGAAAGTGATAGTTCACTGGGGGGCATTTTTATCATTTATCAGATTGTAAACAAAAGCTTTTTAAGGATTTTTTGATCATGTTGATTAGATAAAGGTCTCATTAAACTGTGTATCAAATGTGATACAGTTGTTTTTAAAGGGTTAAAGAAAATCCCTCTACATTTGCCTTTAATGGCCAAGTTTTTGTTGTTTTTCAGGTAAAAGAAAAAGTAAATTGCATTTTTTTTAAACACTATAATACAAAGCACAGAGGACTTAACTGACAGACAAATTAGGGTTGGATGATTCTTGATTTTTGCTGATATCTGATAACATTTTAGCCGATACTGATATCAATACCTACCTATACATTTAATTCAGACCTAAAAAAACAGACTTTAAACACACGTTCCAGTTAATTTGTTCTGCCTACAACTACACATCCTGTTTGCACAAATGCCAAATATTTATAGGTGTTTTTGGCCAATAGTAAGGTGTGATATTGGTTGTAGGCACAACAATTAACCTTTTTAAGCTAACATCTGCTGATACTAGAATCGTGCTGCATACTTATTAAAAATTTCCAAAGCTTCTCACAAAAATCTTCAATCCGAGATTGATTTTAAAAAATGAATTATTGAAAATTCATCAGCATCTTACAGATAAACCCAGCTGTTACATAACTGTATCATTTATTATCATGCTCATTGCAGCACTTTTGCACTCTTCACCCCTGCACTGTTGTCTTCTGCAGACTTATTGGTTGCTTTGTGAGTTTTACTGATTTTACACAAACAACAAAGTTGTTAAATCCCTTGTGCACACATACCTGGCCAATACCTGCTTCTGATTCTTCTCTTCCCTTGCAGCCTGAATTTTTTCTCATTGTATTGTATGACAGCATGAACACCCACACAGCTTCCAGTGCATTAGTGAGCTGTGAGCATATTTGATCTCCTCTTTTTCTGCATCTGCTCAAGAGAATAGCTAAATATGGAATCTGTGCACCTAAAGGGTTAAAACCCAAACATTTTTCTCCTTGATGTGCGCACTAGGTCTGCATTTAGTTTCCAAACTTTCAGCCCTCTTCATTCCCACTCACCTGCCCAAAGACAGACTTGACTATGGGGTGCAGACTGGCGTCATACTCAGACAGGGTCGCGCTCATTCTCTTTCCTTTGCGTCTGGAGGAGGAGGAGGAGGGCTGCTGCACAGGTGCGCTGGTCGCAGGAGGGTCCGAGCTGAGGCTGGAGGAGGACCCGGTGATCACTCTCTCTCTCGGCTCGAAGAAGAGAGCCGCCTCGTCCTCCTGTTTCGGGTAGGATGGAGTCGGAGAGCTCCTCTTCTCCTGCCGGGAGCCGCCTTGCTGCTGAGGCGGCTCACCTCTGGAGGAGTCGTGGTGATGATGGGGGTGTTTGGACCTGGAGGACTTGGTGCGCTCCTTCTGATGCCGGCTCGTCCTGTGCCGTACGTCCTCCTGTGCGTAACCGTCATCCAGGTGGCTCTGCTGCCTCTGAGGGAGCGAGTGGCTTTTCTGCACGCGGTGGTCGCCCACATTTCTAGACTCTGCTTGTCTCGGTTGGCAGAGAGGTCTCCGCGCGCTCGTCTCACACTCTTCCATCCAGCCTGCATCCCCTCCACCTCCACCTCCAGCTCCGGCAGGATGCTGATGCTGAGCTCGGTTTCTCCGGTGGTCATGTGGTGCGCTGTTCGCGTGCCCGGACCTGCGGCTGAACCCCGAGGATCTGAGCAGAGAGGTGGTGGACTCGCTTTTGGGCAGAGAAGAGCTCATGCTTTCTCAGTCTCTCGCTTTGTAAAGAGAAGTGAGGCTGCTGGAGGCTGGAGGTCGAGTTACAGGAGAGGAAGGAGGTCCTCGATCCGCCACGTGCAGGTGTTTATCTGCAGCCAGTGGCACCCTCCTGCTCTCTAATCCACGTCCACTCGCTCCAGCATCTCTGATGGAGGTGGTGAAGGTGAAGCAGCAGACACCTGAATGTGAAGAGCAGCTGATGTGTCAGTCAGGCGGTCAGTGTGACGCTGCACGGGGGCTCCACTAACTTTGGATGACAGCTGCACTGTTCTGCGCTGCATGGCGCGTGCGTGTCACGCGCAGTTCATGAGCGGAGGTCATTAAGACCCACGTCACTGCAGATAATTTCAAGCATAATAAACATCTTGATCCTGCTGCCTTTTCTACTTTACTACTGATGGGCTCTGGGTTGAAATAGTTTTCAGAAACGGCCTTTTACTCATTCTTATTGTCAGGAGAAAGATAAGACACTGACATAGGCTTTCCAAACTCTGCAAGTGGCCGGTGTGACGTCAATGCCAGGGGAAAGAGCAAGTCAGAAAGTATCTCTGTGTCCTAGTGTTTCAGTTCTCTTCTGTTCTTATGCACAAAAGAATCACTTTAAAGCAGAATATTAAAAGAATAGACCAGACCCATTCATTCTGATAACAGTCAAAGGCAGTTTGGCAGCTCTTTGTCATTGACAGTGCACATATAATGCAAACATAACACTATAAAGATAAGAGTAATAATTCAAAGCACCACAAGAAAGGGAAACAATCCTAAAATCACTGTACATACTTCAGCAGTCAGTGGGTCTTCAGGCTATAAATAGTAACGTAACCTTTAGAATGACCACTGAGGAAAAATGTATTCATCAGCCAGCATAAAGATTAAAAAGTAAAGTAAGATAAAACAGAGCAGAGCTGCAAATTGACAGGCAAACCAAACAAGTCTGTATATTTTCCAAAGTCTCCTCTAGAGGAGTGTAAAAAGTCATTTCATGTGAGAAAAAATGAAATGTAAAACAATTTACCATTTAATTTCATCTCACATTTACGGTCTGTGTCCACAGCTGCTGTTTTTTGTGCTGGCAGCACCCACAATCCACAGCTGGACTGGGAAGAAAATTTGGCCCTGGCATTTTTGGCTCAAACTGGCTGTGCTACTGTGCTAAAGTCATTTAATTAAACCTATTAAACCTACACTCAGTAATAAATCACAAAGTGGAGACAGAATTTTAGAAATCTTTGTAGATGTATTAATGTAAGCTTTTAAACATCTATGGCACTCTGCCACCAGGGGGCTCTCAATCAAAACAATAACAATATGACTGTTAGAGAGCAGCTCTGCACATTTCTGCATTTCTGTTCCTTATTTTCAAAAAAAGACTTAATTCATTAAAAACAGCAAAACAATATCATATAAAACTAGAGCTGAACAATGTTAAAAAATATCTAATTGTGATGATTTTGGCTCATATTTCAAATTGGATAGGAATTGATATATTGAAGGGAGTTATAATTTTATGTCATTCTTGTATTTGATAAGAAAAACACAATTTCTTTGTGGACTATTCTAAAAAAAGCCTGTCGATGATTGCATGATATGCAATGCTTAACATCTCTGTTGCAAAAAAATTACAAACTGTTATTTAAGACAAATTTCAGGTTAAGGAAATATTGCACCTTCTGCAATTTGAAAATTGCTGCTGGGCATATTGCGATTTAATCAAATTTTCGATTAACTACCCAGCCCTAGTTTCATTCATGAATTTCTCATAATGAGGGGAAAAAAAGCTGTTAAATGTACCCTTCCTGGTGAGCAATGCAAACAATCCAAACATCGAAGGGCACTTCTAACAGTATTATGTGAAATTCATGAATGAATCTAAAAACATCAGATGTGTTTTTAGTAAATAGCACTATGATGTGCCTTTTTCAGTAAACAGAGTTCGCAGTTCAAAACAAGAAGAAGGCCATGGAAGGTAGGACCTGGAAATACCTAGTGGATCTCAATTATAGCAATTGTTCTGCACTATGGGGTGAGTTTGGGCGACTGAACACACAACCCGTCACAAATGGACATGTCTCATTACAACCATATAAACTAAGGATTTTTTCTGGCTTTGAAAACTTTTGGGATTATTTTAGCAAGGTCAGACCACAACTAAAATGTACATAAATACAACATTGGAGCATTAGCAATTTTACTTTATTCTTCTTCGCAAAACTGCTCAAGCTCTGTCAGGTTGCACTGGGATTGGGTGTGAACAGCCCTTTTCTAGTCCAGCCACAAATTCTCTATTGGATTGAGGTCTGAGCATAGACTCTGCTGCTCCAGAACATTCATCTTATTGTCTTTAAACCATTTCTGTGTAGCTTATGCTGTGTGCTTCGGGTCATTGTCTTGTTGGAAAATAAATCTTCTCCCAAGCTGTAGTCCCATTGCAGACTGAATAAGATTGTCTTCCAGGATTTTCCTGTTTTGCTGCATTCATTTTACACTCCGTCTAATGATCCTCCAGACCCGGCTGCCGAGAAGCATCCCCACATCATGATGCTGCCACCACCATGCTTCACAGTGGGGATGGTGTGCTTGTGATGTGTAGTTTTTGGTGTCCACTAAATGTTGCGTCCTATCTGATAGCCAAAAATAATGATTTTGGTCTCATCAGACCAAAGAACTTTCCACTTGACCTTGAAGTCTCCAGGATGCCTTTTGGCAAACTCTGGTGGAGTTTTCTGCAACACTGTCTTTCTCTTTGCCACTCTCCGATAAAGCTTTAACTGGTGAAGAACCTGGGCAATAGTTGTTATACGTGGAGTCTCTCCCATCTCAGCTGCTGAAGCTTGTAACTCCTTCTCCCTCTCTGATGAGTCACCTTCTTGCACGGTCTCTCAGTTTGTAAGCATTGCCTGATCTAGGCAGGTTTGCACTTCTGGCTTAATTTTTTTTTTTTTAGTTACTTGGAGTGTTCTTTTGTCTTCATGGTAGCCAGGAAAACTGATGAACCGGTGACTGGACCTTGCAGACACAGGTGTCTTAATACTACAATCACTTTCGACACATTCACTGTGCTCAGGTGATCCCCATTTGACTGATTGTGAGACTACTAGCACCAATTAGCTAGTGCTCTGTTGAATTAGGTCGGGTACTTTTAGAGGGTGAATATTCATGTGATTTTTCATTTTACCTTACATATTTTTGTTTAATTAACATTATTTTGTAGAAAAAGTTTTTCAATTTGAAATTAAAGAGGTTTTTGTAATTTCTTTTATCAAAAAAGCCAACGGTCAAATTAAAATCAGCCGATTTTCATCCCTTACAGTCTTGTTTGTTTTTGTTATTATTGTGTTATGTTATATTACATAATTTGGTTGTAATAAAGGCACAACGGCATGAGCATGCTAAGATATTTGACTCTAGGTTAATCATTAGCAACATACAAGGGAAACGGTCCAATAAATAGAAACGTGGCAATCCTTCAGCCTTCTCCCATCTGCGCACCCAAGGTCATAAACCTCGCAGCAGATGTCCAGGGATGCAGGGCAAATAAACGTATGTAATGATGTTAATGTACAGTGCCAATTAGACACTGCAGCTCTCACGAACTGTGTTACACAGAGCACAAAGCTGAGACACGAGCAGATTTTACCATCCTCTCTCTCAGGGGAATTTTTGTTCTCTGACATCTGTGTCTCTTCCTCCTCTGAGGCAAAGTTTCTTCACTCCATCGCTCCCATCCCCCGCCCTCCGACAGCGGCCTGCTTTCACTCTGCTACCTTCTCCTCCTCTGTGTTTCTCATTAAAAGTGAACAAAGTGTTACAACACTGAGACGTTGTTACTGTGCTGCATTTGTCTGCTGGTAACACTGCTTTTCTGGCCTCGTTGAATTGTCAACATTATACCCTATAAAAATAAGGATTGTTTTTTTAACTTAATTTATTTTGGTCTTTAATTAACATTTCCTGTGCTTATTGTTCTATTTATCACTCTATATACACCAGTCCCTCTCATTCTGGCTCTCTGTGCATGCGAACACTGGACTGCAGCAGGGGCCGTAGAAGCCTCAGGGTTCAGTATGGCCCATTTAATGTCCACAGAGACCGGGAGAGTAAAAAACAACAGGGAAAGGTGGTGGACATAAATAATGTGACTGTATTATAAAAAGAAGAACACAAAACACATGAGAGATATTATATTTCTTAAGTAGTAATGCCTAGTTTGTGTGCTTTTACTCTTTCTGGGTCCATGTATCCCACATCACTAAAGGTCACTGAAGGGTCAGTAGCCAAGTTAACTTTCATGGCGAGTATTGCAGTAAATACAGATGCTCACTACCTGGAAACTGAATTTTCAGTAATATCTTAGTATATTGGTTCTTTGCAGAACATGTTAAGCAGCAGTACATAACTCACCTTGGGGAGCAAGAAGTGATTTCTGCAGTGCAAGCATAAGAGTTGCTATTTTAAGGTGCAATATGTAGCAAAATAAATTAGGTGAGTTTTTGTATTCCCTCTTAGATGGTTAACATTGCCCCAGAAAAAAAGTTTGTTTATTCAGAGACTGCTATATGAGGACACATGAACTGCTACTTCGCCGTTCTATTTCTGTATCTCAGTAATCATCACTTGTGATGAGCCACAATTATTCTTTGCCATCGACTGCAGGTTCTATCGCCTAAGGTCCCCCATAATCACAAATCCATCTCTGACCCCCTTAATGTTGTGGCCCCACTAGACATTTTCCAAGCTGTTAAAAGTGGTGTTTTTTGCCAACACTGCAAGCAAAACCACAATGCTTTTTAAGTGGTGCAAACTAGGAAGACAACTTTGATTAGCTTTTCTCCTTCATTTGGTGGGATTCGTAAATAAAAATTATGGGGTACAATTCTGTAAATACGGTATAACTAATGGAGTGTATTCTTTACTGGACAGAGTCCTCAGTTAATAGTCTTTAACATCTCATTCCAAATTCTAATTTGAATTGGATTTTAATGTCATAAACATTTTTTTGTTTGTTTGTTCGTTTTTCAGTGAAACTCATGGATAGTGTTGTGTCTCAGGGCTCTTTGGATCACTGAAATCAATCTCAGACACCTGTGATAACTAGTTTGCCAGGTGAGACCAATTAAAGGAAAACTACTTAAGAAGGACGTTCCACATTATTAAGCAGGCCACAGGTTTCAGCAGTATGGCAAAGAAAAAGGGTCTCTCTGCTGCCAAAAAGCAAAAACTAGTGAATTCCTTGGACAAGGTATGAAAACATTAGATACATTGCCAAAAGTATTGACTCACCCATCCAAAGTTTCCTCACTCCTAAATATTCCACAGTCAACTGTCAGTGGCATTTTAACAAAGTGGAAGTGATTGGGAACGACAGCAACTCAGCCACGAAGTGGTAGGCCACATAAAATGACAGAGCAGGGTCAGCAGATGCTGAGGCGTATAGTGCGCAGAGTTCGCCAACTTTCTGCAGAGTTAATCTCTACAGACCTCCAAACTTCATGTGGCCTTCAGATTAGCTCAAGAACAGTGCATAGAGAGCTTCATGGAATGGATTTCCATGGCCGAGTAGCTGCATCCAAGCCATACATCACCAAATGCAATACAAAGCGTCAGATGCAGTGGTGTAAAGCATGCCGCCACTGGACTCTAGAGCAGTGGAGACGTGTTCTCTGGAGTGACGAATCGCACTTCTCTATCTGGCAATCTGATGACTGAGTCAGGGTTTGGCGGTTGTCAGGAGAACGGTACTTGTCTGACTGCATTGTGCCAAGTGTAAAGTTTGGTGGAGGGGGGATTATGGTGTGGGGTTGTTTTTCAGGAGGTGGGCTTGGCCCCTTAGTTCCAGTGAAAGCAACTCTGAATGCTTCAGCATACCAAGAGATTTTCGACAATCCCATGCTCCCAACTTTGTGGGAACAGTTTGGAGATGGCCCCTTCCTGTTCCAACATGACTGTGCACCAGTGCACAAAGCAAGGTCCATAAAGACATGGATGAGAGAGTTCGGTGTGGATGAACTTGACTGTCTGCACAGAGTCCTGACTTCAACCCAATAGAACACCTTTGGGATGAATTAGTGTGGAGACTGAGAGCCAGGCCTTCTCGTCCAGCATCAGTGTGTGACCTCACAAATGAGCTTCTGGAAGAAATGTCAAAAATTCCCATAAACACACTCCTAAACCTTGTGGAAGGCCTTCCCAGAAGAGTGGAAGCTGTTATAGCTGCAAAGAGTGGGCCGACATCATATTAAACCTAATGGATTAAGAATGGGATGTCACTTAAGTTCATATACGAGTCAAGGCAGGTGAGTGAATACTTTTGGCAATATAGTGTATTTCAGGAAAACTTAAGCATGATCATCGTACTGTGAGGAAATGTGTAGTTGACCCAGAGCGCAGACAGGTTCATTCAGGTAAAGGCATAATGGGGAAGGTCTCTGCCAAAAAATTAATCACATTAAGAGAACAGCTGCTAAAATGTCATTACAAAGCAGCAAACAGGTATTTGAAGCTGCTGGTGCCCCTGGAGTCCCACCAACCTCAAGGTGTAAGATCCTCCAGAGGCTTGCAGTCTTGCATAAACCTACTATTCGGCCGCACGATCCAATGATCACAAGCAGAAATGGTTGCAGTGGGCCCAGAAATACATGAAGACTCATTTTCAAACAGTCTTGTTTACTGATGAGTGCTGTGCAACCCTGGATGGTCCAGATGGAGGAGTAGTGGATGGTTGGTGGATGGCCACCATGTCCCAACAAGGCTGCAACATCAGGGAGGTGGCAGAGTAGTGCTAGGCCCCTTTAGGGTCCCTGAAGGTGTGAAAATGACCTTGGCAAAGTAAATAGAGTTTCTGACTGACCACTTTCTTTAAGGGTACAAAAAGAAGAACCATGCCTTCTGTAGCAAAATTATCTTCATGCATGACAATGCACCATCTCATGCTGCAAAGAATAGCTCTGTGTCATTGGCTGCTATGGGCATACAAGGAGAGAAACTCATGGTGTGGCCCCATCCTCCCCTGACCTCAACCCTATTGAGAGCCTCTGGAGCATTCTCAAGCTAAAGATCTATGAAGGTGGGAGGCAGTTCACATCAAACCAGCAGCTCTGGGAGGATATTCTGACATCCTGCAAAGAAATCCAAGCAGAAAATCTCCAAAAACTCACAAGTTCAATGGATGCAAGAATTGTGAAGGTGATATCAAAGAAGGGCTCCTATGTTAACATGGAACTTGGCCTGTTAAGATGTTTTAGATTGAAATAGCTTTTGATTTCAGTAAATATGACCTCCTAATGCTGCAAATTCAACAGATAACCATTTTCAGTTCTTTACAACCTATAAAATGTTTTGAAACTCTGTTGAGCATAATAATTTGGAACAGTGCATTTTGAGTTTTTTTATTTAAAAAAAAGTTATTATTTGGAGGTATTAACTTTGAGTTATGCTCTAGTGGTTGATGACTTGAAAATTATACTGACTGTGATTTGCACTGAATATTTAGGAAATCAGAGAAAAATGTCATATGCATAATAATTTGGAACACGGTGCAATCATCTTTGTTATTGTTTTGATGAGAGTCCTCAGCAGTGGCATTTTTGTACTGCATGTTTTGAACATTGAAATGTCAAATTTATTGATAAATTTTTGCCTTGGAGATTATATATTAAGGCTGTGTTGACAGGTTTCTGACTCTGACTTTGCCTTATCTAATTCAGACATTAAAAACTCTCAACACAATAAGCTTTAAGTAAATTTTTACATAACAAAGATAACCTCTACTGGTCTGTTGCAAGGACATGGTGGTCTTTTCATTTATTACCCTGACTAATGCCTTGACTTTAACCCTATCATTTATCACATCTATTAACCTCATCCCCAGGCGCAGTTTGCCATCACTGAAAGATTCATCAGGGTGATGAATAATTAATCACACAGCAGCTTGGGGCCTGTGAGGTGAAGAAAGAGCCCCGTCATCTGGATCATCTAAACATTTTGTCCACTCATCTACTGAGCACTCACTGAAGGATGTTACAGCACGAAGCCAGAAAGTTAGACATGTGAAAAACTCAAGTTTCAAGCTCAGACGAACGCCTTGGTGCCATCGGTTGATTGATAGGATAATTAACAGTTTGCTCCAATGAACCAAAGCACAGTTCATTTAAATATTCATTCATTCATTAAGTCAGTCATTTTCCATTAACCCTAAACACCCCTGTGTACTGAGTTCATTTTTTTGTTAAAAAAGTACAATCTCATGATGTGTTAATCCTGTTAGCACACTGGCTCTGGAACTTTTGTCTGTCATTTTTTTTTTCCATAACAGTTTTGATTTTCTTTTTTTTTAATCCAATATTTATCCAACAATATATGCCATTTATCTTTCTAACCTCCACACTAGGAAAATGAAATGCTTACAACACTGCATATATTTTCATTACTTTTGCTTCTCTACACACCTTTGGCTGATGATCTTTGAAAGGCTGTCTGAAACAGCTGTCTCTTTCTCTTAATCAGTCAGCTTCTCTGGCCATATTCCAGGTTCAACTGGCAAAAATTCATCAGCATTGCCCTTGTTTTTGAACCCCCATCTTCTGTCCTTTACTGTTCTTCAAAGACCTCAGAAAAATCTTCATTTCCCTGACTTCCTTTCTTCCAACACCCTCATTGGGCTCTCTGTCCTTGTATTTTTCTCCTTATTGTTTTCATCTTGCTCTCTGTCCTTGCATTTGTCTCCTTCATCATCCTCATCTTCTTTCTCTCTGTTCCTGCTCTCTACTCCAGAGAGAGCAGGAACTCCAGAGAAAATCTTGCTTTCTATCCCTGCTTTCTTTTCCTCCATTATCCTCATCTTGCTCTCTGTCCCTGCATTTGTCTCCTTCATCATTCTCATCTTCTTGCTTTCTATCCCTGCTTTCTTTTCCTCCATTATCCTTATCTTGCACTCTATCCCTGCTTTCTTTTCCTCCATCATCATGAATTTGCTCTCTACCCCTGCTTTTTCCTCTACCGTGTGTCCAGATTATCATCAGTACAGTGAGTGGAAACACAAGCAAATGGGACTCAGGGTTAGCGCTGTTGCCTCACAGCATGAAGGTCGCTGGTTCGCTTCCCAGTCAGGGCCTTTCTGTGTGGAATTTGCATGTTGTCCCCGTGCACGCGTGGGTTCTCTCCGGGTACTCCGGCTTCCTCCCACCACCAAAAACATGCTCATTAGGTTAATTGGTGACTCTAAATTGGTTGTAGGTGTGAGTGTGAGCGTGCCTGGTTGTCTGTCTCTATATGTCAGCCCTGCGATTGACTTGCGACCAGTCCAGGGTGTACCCCGCCTCTCGCCCAATGACAACTGGGATAGGCTTCAGCCCCCCGGAACCCCTTACGGGATAAGCGGTATAGAAAATGGATGGATGGATGGATGGATGGATGGAGATTCCTGGTTCAAGAAACACATCCAAAAATAACAGACTCTGTTTGCAGTGCCCTCAAATCTCAGTTGAATTGCTGACTGAAGAATGAAAAACTCTAGATTTGCTCTGACGTTTGTTGGTTTTAAATGAGTCATAAAAACAGAACGTTTGTCCCACTGACATTGGGACTCTCCCAACATGAATGGACCAATAATGAGACAATCAAAGACCAATACTATGAAAGTTGGTAACAGTTCCTCAGAATCATCTCACTGGTCCTCGTACCTTTGTTCAACTCATCACTGTATCAATAACATTTGGCACTTGCAACCATGAACTAATGCTGCAGCAGCAGCCAATTGTTAGTTCTTTGGTCAGTTCTTCAGTTCTTTTATTTGCGCAAAACAAATTATAAGCCTCATCACTTCCCATGTTTAAACTCCAGTCCCCCCATATTTTTGTGTAGAATCTGTAAATACGTGACATCACTGCTATTGTACTGCAGCATCCTGTTAAACATCTCAAGATGGAGCATTGACATGAGGTTTTTCCAGAAACTCTGTGGATTTTTTTATCACCACAATAGCTGTTTGTTTCTTGATAGACCATTTATATCTCGTTCAGCTCTCTGGACCTGTAAATTGGTAACACCACAGAGTCCAATTTTCAGAAACGGCCTTTCTGACTGATTTTGCTTGAGGACATGGTGATGTGTTCATGTGCTTATTTCCAATCAGCAGCAGCAGTATGAGGAGGATGTTAATTCCTATGAGCTTAAACTGCTTAATTTCCACCCACTCCAATAATGGTTTCATCTCAGTAAATGGAGGGTTGCTGCAGTTCAATCAGTGCTACTGTTAGCAGACACAGCAGGGGTGTTTCACTTTAAATGTGTCTGGAAAAAGAAGGGAAGCAAAGACTGGTACAACTTAGAGGTTACTTTTAAAAGCAAATCCAACTGAGTTAGCTCTACTTTGGGTTATTGTTGATTTCATGGAATCAGATTTGTTATGATGAGATTTGCAGATATATTGTTGGTTTTAAAAAGATTTGAATGTATTTTATAGCGCCCTACAAATTCAGCAGAATAGCAGTACAAATATACAGGAAAATGACAGCGATAATAATATTAGTTTAGAAGTTTTGCATGTTTTGTATTTTTCTCTAGCATTAGCAGATGTTCTTCTCTGGTGCCCTATTTTTCTCTCTCTGATGCATTATCTTTGAAATGCATGAGTCATATAGATTATTTTGAATGCACTCCACCAGCTTTCTGAAGCTGTTCTGTTATATTTTCTGTCTTTCTGCTCTTCTGGGCTGACTCACTGAGATGAAAATTGTTTTGTAACTATTTATGCCTCAGAGAAAAAATAATTCTAAAGTCACTCATCATTCGTCAACCTTCTGAGCAGCAATTATGGGATCCAAACCAGGCATTCACAAAGACAATACAAGTGTCTGTAAGAAAAATGAATCATAATCATTATAGAGCCTGCATAAAGAAAAGAAAAAAAGCCTGTCAGTGAAATTTTCCATGAACTAGAAGACTGGAAGACTGAAGTAAAACAGGTCTTTGGAGTCATTATTGTTGCAAAACTCAGGTGCATTTTACTACTGCAGTGAGTTTTGCAACAAGAATGACTACATAGATGCTGGCATACATTTGTTCAATGACGGACAGAATAATAACAATGCGCTATTTATAGGATCACAGTGACCCACAGTATGGTGTCCTTGACAAAAATGCCCCTGTGGAATTTCTGTGTTTTCAATTACCAAAAATTAGAATAATGATAAACTGATTGGCATTTTGCTGAGGTTTATTGGCATTATTATTGAAAATGAACAAAATCCATTGAATTATTGCTTCTCATTGCTTTATGCACTAACACCCTATGGTTAAAAAGAGCAATGATTCCTAATTGCATACTTTTGTATAAAATACTCAATATCTTAAGTTTATAAGTGTGCAAATTGGTTTCACACTGATATGATAAATGGACTTGAGCTTGTAAAGCACAAATCTAGTCGTCCAACTACTCAAAGCACTTTTACACCTACCCATTCATACCTGACTCCAAATTCACACACTGATGGCAGAGGTTGCAATGAAGAACTGGCCGTCAGTGTTGGCAAATCCCATTCAATAGCATTCATACCCATTTACACACTACTGATGAACTATTTGGAGCAAATTGGGGTTAAGTGTCTTCCTGTGGACCCATCAACATGTGAGTGCAGGAGCTGGGAATCGAACCAACAACTTTCTGATTGTGGAACTCCTGAGTCACAGTTGCCCAGGAGAATGTGAAACTGCAGCAAACTGTCCACAAGTTGCATTGGAACCTTGAACACTTGCCATATATGGTGACATTGCAGTAGATAAAGTTAGCATCCACAAGCTGGCTGACGTATTACCAGAAACTGATGAACATTTAAATCAGGCCTTAAAATTGTGGTGAGCGTACGATTTATGTGTGATATATTGTAAACTGTTGAACATTCTTCATTATAAGCAGCTGGTCAGATTCCTGACAAGTTGTTAATATTTGACAAATTGAAAACAGAATTTTAGAAAATGTTACATATTTATTAAAACAAACAACAACAACAAAAAAAAAAAACGTAAAGATCTCATTGACATAAGAATTCAGACCCTTTACTCAGTACTTAGTTGAAGCACCTTTGGCAGCAATTTCAGCCACAGTCTTTTTCAATGTGATGCAACAACAATGCACACCTGGATTGGGGGATTTTTTTACGATTTTTTTTCTAACATCCTCAGCTCAGTCAGGTTGGATGGGCACCAGTGGTGGACCGCCATTTTCAGGTCTCTCCAGAGATGTTTGATAGGGTTCAAGCCAGGGTTCTGGCTCGGCCACTCTAGGATATTCACAGAGTTGTCCTTTAAGCCGCTGCTGTGTTGTCTTGGCTGTGTGCTTAGGGTCATTATGTTGGAGGGTAAACCTCCAGTCCAGTCTGAGGTTCTGAGCACTGCAAAGCAGGTTTTCATTGAGGATATCGCTGTACTTTGCTCCATTCAGCTTTCCATAAACCCTGACCAGTCTCCCTGTCCCTGCGTCTGACAAACACCCCCACAGCATGATGCTGCCACCACCATGCATCACTGAATTCAACAGGTGATTAGTGGTGCCTGATGATGAATATCACAGGAAATGTATTCATCAACTGAGCCATGGGTCATGGCATTATAGTCCTTGTTTAGCACCAAATGAATAGGTAAAAACAAACTTCTCAACAAAGTAAACACTTATTTGACATAAATCAGTTTTATTAAATCAAAAAGAAAAACTTAAATGGGGTGCAGATGGCCTGGAAGTTAGGTGTCATGTACATTGGCAGGCAAGGGTCAAGTCCAACTTGTGGCTCCTTCCCTGAAAATCACTCCCCACTTTTTCTTCCCAGTTTCTGTCCAACATTATGCTCTATAAATAAAGGTATAAAAAGCCCAAAAATAAATCATGGAGGCGGCAAAACTTTCCACAGTCACTCAGCTTCAATTTTATTAAATATGTCCAATTTTACCTCCCAAAAACTGCACCCTCTTATGGTGCTCTGTTAAGATGAACAGCACAGAGGTGGTTTAACAATTTTCCTGAATGTTGCAGAGCAATCCCCTTATCCTTTTTTACACTTTCATTGCATCTTCAACTTCAGCTAGTTTTCTTCCTCTGAGATTCTGTCCAGTTTCAGAGCTTGTTTAGTGAACCATTTCATTCCTCTGAATGCCTCTGTGGTCTCTGATCCGCGTAACTGGACATGATATAATACTCAGAGCACTGATACGTCACTGAGCGTATCTTGTATGCTCTGAGTTGACATGGAGTAAATATACCGGTGGGTAGAGCTAGAGGATTATTTTTTATTCAGGTTTGCTCTGTCCACGCTCTGTTCATAAAAGTAATTGAAGATCAATTTAAATTTGTATTTCTTATTGTGTTGTGTAGTTTTTTCTTACTTTCCTCTTATATCAGTGTCCATAAGCTCAGGAAAGTCTTTAGATTAGTCCCTTCACTTTTCTTCTTTATTCTTATCAGCTCGTCATGCTTTGCATCAGAGGGATTTTCCATATCTAGCAGCTTCTTCTTGTCTTTGATTCACACATTTAAGCTCTACAGTTTATACATGGCCTCTTCTTTTGAGACAGAAAGCATATTATTCTTGCGAGTTTTCCAAATTATGACAAATGCATCACTGTTAGTTAACTGAACTGAACTCTTAAAACAATGCCATACAAAAGGCTACCCAGAGTGCTTTGTATACTGTATAATATAATGCAATTTAGCTTTTTTGCCAAAAAAAAAAGTCTTTTAATGTTAAAGGGAAAACGGATATCTACAAGTTAATGTCAATTAGATGAATATATGTAAGGTAAAATAAAAGACCACAACAATATTCACCTCTTTAAAGTGACTGACCTTATTCAACAGAGGTCCAGCCAACTGGTACTAGTAGTCTAAATTGATCATCAAGAAATGGTAGGAATATGGCACATGTGTAAATCTGCCTATGAAGGAGCTACAAGCTTCAGCAGCTGAGGTCGGAGAGACTCAGTTTGTTGCCTTGGTTCTTCACCAGTTTTTCAAAGTTTTAAAGGAGAGTGGCAAAGAGAAAGCCACTGTTGAAAAAAATCAAAAGAAAGTTCTGTGGTCTAATGAGACCAAAATGGTGCTTCTGACTATCAGACAAAATGCTATGTTCATCAGCACAAACATATCATCCCAACTGTGAAGCACCGCAGTGGCAGCATCATGCTGTGAGGATGCTTCTTGGCAGCTGGCCCTTGAAAGCTTGTAAAAGTGTATTTTTCAGTCTGCAAGAGAACTACTGCTTAGGAGAAGATTTATTTTCCAGCAAGACAATGACCTGAAGCAAACAGCGAAAGCTACAAAGAAATACTCTAAAGACAATAGGGTGAATGTCCTGGGATGGCCGAGTCAAAGCCTAGACCTCTATTCAATAGAGAATGTGTTGCTGGACTTAAGAGAGATTTTTAACAATGTTCAGATCCACAACAATCTTGGCAGCAGACTAGCTTTGAGTCTCTGCTGATTCAGTTGGTGGATCTGAAAGAAATCTTTTAAATATTTGTGAAGTAAAACAAACACACTTTTATAAGGAATAAGGTTAAAAGAGAAATGGGCTAAAAATGAGGGATGCATACGGTGACAAAGGAGTGGAAAACTAAAGATAGCACATTCCATATAGAGGAGGGGATTTTCATGGAAAGTGAGCATGAGGTACTTTAGTACACACTGCCGATATGTCACACACTTACAGCCCTGTAGGTTCCACTTGGTAGAGAGGCTGTAGCACAAATTTTTCTCAAGTGTCAGATTTTATTACCATTTGGTAGAGAAGCCTAGAAAACTTTGATACATATTTCTGAAACAGATGGGAAGATGAAATCAGAAAATCTTTTAGAGGAATGAATTTACTTTGGACAGAAAACAATGCAGACATGCATGTCTGTATTATTCTGTATGTGGCAGCCACAAAACAGATGTCAGGGGC
This sequence comes from Cheilinus undulatus, assembly GCF_018320785.1. NCBI lineage: Eukaryota > Metazoa > Chordata > Actinopteri > Labriformes > Labridae > Cheilinus > Cheilinus undulatus. The sequence goes on from NC_054881.1 coordinate 32,795,716, forward strand.
AAGGAAACAAACCAAAAGTTACGTTTGGTTAAAAGAAAACAGGGGCAGAAAAATGTATATTTAAGATGAATTACATTTAAAATTGAATCAAGATTGACCCTAAAAATAGACTGTACCGTTATATTAATGTATCCAAAAACCTGTAGTATAAGAGCGCTTACCTCAACCTTTAATTTTTTTTAATGTATTTCTTTTTTTTTGTCTTTTTTTTTTCTAGCACAATTTCATTTATTTAGGATATTATAAAATGAGTGTACTCCAAAGGAACATTTGTATGTTATGATTTTTTTTTTGTCACTGGGATAGATTATTTTTTAAAATCATATCTGCTGTTATCACTAAGATCTGCATCTGATCCTCTAAACCTTTATCGGGTTACCTTTCCTATGTCAGATTTACCACACATTTATAAAATGCTTTGATTGAAAGTTGATTCTGATTTGAAAAAAAAAACATCTTAATTAATTTACATCCTCTCGTCAGTAAACAGACTGCTGTTTTCCCAGAAATACTTGTGTTTTGTGATAGAGAAACTGAAAGTACCAAAAACTCCAAGATAGGGGGTCTAGACTTAGATGGTAACACATGAGTAAGGACCTTTCAAAGTGAAAATAAACACACCATCTCCCCCTTGTGGCAGCAAGAAACAAAATGAAATTAATTCATTTCAAGGAGTTTTTCTAAAGCTCTTGTTCCAAACACTCACATCACTGATTTGAATCAAATAAAGTAAATGTATATATGTTTATTCATACTGTAAACACACAGTATACTAAACTACTATTTACTACATTTACAATACCCTGACTGGATGTGGCCTGCTCTAAAACAGATAAAACCAAAGATGTTATATCTACAGTGCCCTAAATACAATGTTTACAGGGTTTCACAAACAACACTGTTGACTGTTAATTTGTATCTTTTTGGAAGTTGGTACCTTAACACTCAAAAAGTCTCACTTTAGCTCACTTTAGCTTTGTCATGTTAGAAATTTACTCTCAGTTGATTATTTTAAACCACTTGTGTAATCCTCATATTAGCACTGGAAGGTGTAAATATTTATGGAATTTAAAAAATTGGGAATACTCCTAAAATAAAGATTTTAACATGTGATATATATGTGTCTTGAATTTGAATTACTGATGCATTGCAATGTACTTCTCATAATTACTGAAGAACAACATTTTAGCATGGACACCAGTCAGGTGTTTTCTGAAAAGGAGAGAGCAAAAAGACAAATGCAGAGTTGGGTAAAACTGTTAGATGAGTGTCAACTCACCATGCTGTCTTGTACAACACCCTTTGCCACAGGCAGAAAGTCAATGACTCAGTGGATAACTTCATTCATGGTGCAGAGGAGTGTAACATCAAAAACAGCAACAATCAACCAGAAACATGAGCAGTGGTCACTGTATAACACATCAAAACATATACATATACGAGGTATTAATACATCTGAAAAGAAATCTAAAATACATCACCCCCACTATGAAGCATGGTGGTGGCAGCATCAAGCTGCAGGGATTCTTTTCAGTAGCCGGCCCTTGAAAGCTTGTGAAGGTATATTTTTCAGAACTAAAGCTTAGAAGAAGATTTTTTTCCCGATAAGACAATGACCTAAGCATACAGTGAAAGCTAAATAGAAATGGTTTAAAGACAATGGGGTGAATGTTCTGGAGTGGCCGAATCAAAGCACTTTGATGGGGAATCTCTGCCCCCAGATCTGAATTGGCAGTGGGCAGATCTAAGATCAACTGACTCTCTGGAGAGTTGGACTAACACTGGATGCATTAACAGTGTCTAGTTACACCAACACTGAAGGCCATTTAACTCAGAATGGAGTTAAAATTACACTTTAGGGGTTAAAATCAACTCTAAATGTTTGACACTGAGATATCAACACTCCAGGTTTTGTTGGGTAACAATGGATAAAATCTAAAAAAGATCCTCAAGGGTAAAAGAGTAAAGATTGATCGATACATCAAAAACCCTTTAAAGTCAGAAAAACTTTTTTTTTATCACTTTAGTGGTACCAGACTCAAAAATGTTCCCATGTTTTCCCCAGCTGAGGGTCAGCACCATGGACAGAGGCCACCCATGTCACTTGTGCAAGATCACAACCCCCCAAATCTGCAAGCTCCATGGACCAGCTGGACCACTGGAACACATCTGCATGTAAAGTTACAAGCAACACTTCTCCTTGGAGACACTACATTTTCACATGTGCTCTCAGCTTAGAAAGGCTAATCGTTTTGGCACATGTAGTAAATGCTCTTTCCTTGCTAGTAAATGCTATTTTCCTTCCCTAGTTGTAACCTTAGAACTTTATTGTGATTGGCAACAGCCAATCAGGAGTCAAACTGCAGCCCTGAACAATGGGATTGGGTTACAGCCAAAAGACCAAAACAGTTCATGAAAGCAGCAGTGTATTTTGAAGCTGAAACAACAAGACCTCCAGTAAAAATATCACCACAGCTTGATAAACTGCTGATGAAGATATAGCAGTATCGGCGCCAGATCATTTAGATTTACCCCTACAGGCAGACCATGTGTGATCATGTTCAGTTATCTAATAGATTATCAGATTGGCTTGTGGTTCTCCTCGCTGACAGATCTGGTGATCTATAAACCCACATGTTCAGACTTGTTGCTCACTTCCGCAGTCTCCTGCCACAATAGAACAGAGTTTTTTTTGTCATTCTTTTTGGGCACATGTGACGGGGTCAACTGTTTTTTGATAAACTTCCAGCTATAGTTAAAAGGAGTCCATCTGGATGTAGGAGGTATTGGCAGAGGGTTTGTTTTCATGAGAGTCATATCCCCAGGTCCAGGCTTGTGAATCAGCGCATAGCATAAGAGCTGAATGGTCTGGGGATTTTACTGAATGTGACGCAACACTTAAAACACAAAGAAATCTTGTGTTCAGGTTGTCCAGGTCTGTACAGTTGTGGGAGGTTGCATCATACCTCATAACTCACTCCTGCATCCACCATCAACTTTATTTGCCTACCATTTTTCACCTTCAACATACCCATGATGGTATAAATATATGTTATATTATAGGGGCTTTAGGAGATGGCATGGGGGATCAGAGGCTGGCTGATTTATTCAGTTTCAGTTTCAGTTATAGTTCAGTGATTATGAAAGCAAGATAATCAAGAATAAATGACATAGCATGCTGTTTTGCAATCGTTTTGCTCAGAGGTTTTGTCATGAAGTGCAAAAAAGCTCCCACTATAATTTAATTGAGGAATAAAGGAAGCCACAGCACGCACTTCAGTAAGCTTGAAAAGTAAGGGAGCTAAAGATGATGACAGAGAGGCAAAAAGGGTAAAAGCAGCCTGACATGACCATAGTCGCCATGGTTTGCATTATTCCTCGGTAGCTGAGCATTCGCACCTCTGTCGCGGCTACATCATGTGTTTTGTTGCTCTGATTGGCCCAAAAAGATGTGACAGACAGAATGTTTATCCAATAACACCCAGAGTTTTTTTTCAAAGCCTCTGCCTTTTCCCATCTGGCGTGTTAGGTTAGGCCTACACTACATATGCTTAAACTACACCTTTGAAACTGTTAAATGATATTACCTGATATGATGATATACCTTAAGTCACAGATTGGAACTCTAACTCGGTGGATAACTTCACTCATGGTGCAAATGTGTCTTATATGAAAAATAACAATCCACCAGAATCATGACCAAAAGAACCCTGGTAGGAATCATTGTACAACAGACAACATCAAAACATAACTAACACATAAAACACATCCAAACACTCTCTCCAAGGGCATGATGGGAACTCTGTCCCCCACCTCCTCTAGCAAGGACAAAGCAGAGAGTCAACCTCAAAGCAAAGCAATGCATACAGATGTACTATGCATCCTCTAGGTGAACCTAAAGTCACAGACAGGAAATCAGACTCGATAGATAACTTCACTCTAGTGTAAATTTGTCTTATATCAAAAACAACAATAATCCACCAGAAACATGACCAAAAGAACCTCAGCAGGGGTCACTGTACAACAGGCAATTTCCAAACACATCTGCACACATATAAAACACATTCACTCACACTCCAAGGGCTTGATGGGGAACTCTGCCCACACATCCCAGAAATCACAGTGGGCAGAGCTTAGATCACTTGACTCTTGAACTAACACCGGTGAGCCAACACTGTCAATTACACTAAGACAGTTTCCCTGAGAATAGAGTTCACATTACACTTTGGGAGTTAAAATCAACTCAAAAACTTTAAACCCTGAGATATCAATCCTCCAGTTTTTGCTGTTTTGAGATATGATGTGGAATCAGTCTCTCTCTTTATATGCTACTTTGGAGTCAACAGAGGAGGAAAAGGTTCAAGAGTATTGCACTCAAGTAAAAGTACATTTACATGGGTTAAAACATATTCAAGTAGAAGTAAAAGTACTGATTTCAAAATGTACTTGAGAAAGCACAAGCACTGAAAAACACTACTCAATTACAGTAATTTGAGTAAATGTTATTAGTTTATATCCACCCCTGGTTATATGGAAGTACTCTTGAAGGGTCAGACTCGGAAAAATGAAAAATAACTTCGAGAATTTGTTTTGAAGTAGTAGCTGCCCCCCAAGGCAACATGAAAAATTCATATTGGAATTCAGACATAAAGTGGTAGAGATAATAACAGTGGTTTCACAATAAATCAAAATAATCCTGATCAGGCGTAAACGAACAGCCCTAATTACAGGGTGTTTTATTTCTGTGATGTCAGATCAAATTTTTAAATAATTCTAAGAAAATCTGTTGAAATAATTAGGGCCTTGTTTGCAATGCAGAGTTAATACGTGTTCTTATTTAGAGGTGAGTTTAAATAAAGCATAAATGACCCAGGTGTTGTTTTTTTTTTGTACAGCTCTTGGCTGTTTGTTTCTGCACACTCCAGACACCACATGTTCAAAAACCCTAAAATCAGTCTTCAGGTCTACTAAAAGGCTGTTTTCTTGTTAAATAACAAAGCTTTGATTTTTTTTAATTGAAAGATCTCTATCTAAATTATTTTGACTCATGATTAATTACAGTAGACTGGATCATTATTCTCCTTGGCAGACACTGCATGCCTTCAAGTCCAGATGATGTTGTTTTTCAGTGGTTTTGAAGAAAGTTAGCTATGATGAGAGATTAAGATAAGAGAATGTCAATATTTGGATTAGTGAAGGGACCTCTCATGACTGGTTTTATTTACCTCCTTTTAGTTTTAAGCAAAAATCATTAAACAAGTATACAAGAACATAAACCGATGGAAGCTGGCCTAGATAAACACCTGCCAGGATTGTTGTGAACAAATTTTTTGGCATACCTGTCTGAATTTGCTCTGACGTGATGTAAGCTGCATGGTCTAGTAGTTCACATTATCTATATGTTTATAAAAGTCACACCAGTGCACACAAAACCTTCCAAATTTAGCTTATCAGTGTAGCATAAGGCTAGAAATACATTTCCTCAAGTTAAAGCCCCAAATTTAGGTTTAGGAAATACATGCAATTTAAGTGAATAAATAAATATCAAGTTTGATTGATGAAAGCAACAGCTACGACAATTCAAGCTGAAGTTTATGTCTGAAATGCAGACCAGTTAATTATGTGTGCACATTTTTGTATCTGAATCTATTATTTCCTTTTGAAAAAATAAGTTCATGACATATATCAATTTGTTTTACAAAACCTACTTTATCTGAATACATTTTAAGTATATTTGAATAACAATAAATTTCATATTTTGGCACATCAAACCCTAAAAACATCAGGTGGCGCTACCATCTGAGTAAATGAAAAGATAACTGATTCTACTGAAATGACATTTTTATTATGCGAGATGGACCCACCCATTTTGTTGCACTCAAAAATTCTACTATTTTGCATTCAAAACTGTTTATGTGTGCCTTAAATTAAGGATAATGGACTTAATGTTTGGATACTTACCTGCTTTTACAAAAACTGAAGACTTAATCAGAGATAATGGAACTTGTTATGGATTGAAAAGGAAATAAGTAATCAGTAAAAAAGGTAAATGTTGGTAAATGGTAAATGTTAAATGTTTCCACTGAGCTGTCTGTGAGTGTTTTAAAGTGAAATGAGTCATTAAGGAGCAGTGGTGGTCTGTTTTACATCGCTGTGGCTAAGGGGAAACACTGATGTGTCTTCATCAAAGTTTGATGAAAGGGACAATAAAGCGTGCGATTTATCCTGCAAAAAAAAGCACTAATTTAGATTGCAGTTAATTGCAATTAATGCAATTAATCTTATCAGCCCCGATAAAAACATTTACTTACAGTTACAGGTGGGCGGGTACACCTTCTATGTCAGGTGGTATGACCAATGTAAAACTGCTAAAAACAATATATCATGATAAAAACCTTGATCTTATTTTAGAAATAAGTGTACACTTTCTAATAAGAACAGAAGTAACAATATGTTTCTGAGTATCTATGTTTATTTGTGTCCACCTTGGTTTGGATGTGCGTGTAGGCGTTTTTTCTATTTGTTTATTTGACAGTTGCAAAAGTCAGGTGGTGCAACCAATATGTCACTGCAAAAAAGTCCCTATATGAAATATTATTTAAAGCTCTACAAATATTCACTTGCTTTCTAATTGGGTGAATAAGGTGTCACATTTTGAAAAATGGATTAATTACAGTTTTGCTTTGGTGGATGGGTACACTTTCACTGTCAGCTGGTACAACTACGGTGGCCCTGAAGGCCAACAGGAATAAATATTTCAAAAGTGCAACACACATTTCACAAAACACAAATATATGATATTAATATTTTGCTCTTTTGAAATATTTATTCCTGTTGGCCTTCAGGGCTAAACTTGAAAAGCAGATGGAAACGCCTGTTTCCGTGTTTCTCACTGGCAAATCCATCTCGCAAGACAGTTCCTGTCTGAACCATTTTGGCCCAGTTAGAAAGTGACAGGACCAATCAGCAACAAGGGGCAGAATTTTATGGCGCAGCAGAGTTGTGAAGCAAGCAGCAACAAGAGGCTGGTGCAATTATGGCGGAAGAGCTTAGCGTGGATGCTGCCGAAGCGCCAGTTTTATCAGAACTGCTGTAGTGAGTTGTTTTCTTTTCCAAAACGACAAAAGTCGTGTACTGACATGTCTATAGTCGCCATGGTTCGCGTTATTCCTCTGTAGCTGCGCACGCACACCTTGGTCGCGCTATGTCACATGTTTTGTTGCTCTGATTGGCCCGTAAAGATGTGACAGAGAGAACGTTCATCCAATCACACTGAGTTTTTTTCAAAGCCTCTGCCCTTTCCCAAACGCTCAGTATTGAAGGTTTTCCAGATGGAAGTGTGAGACACATCCATCTGGCGTGTCAGGTTACTTCGGTGCCACAGTGACAACCAATATAAAACCACTAAATTTTACTTTACCATCAAATTCTTTATTTTGAAAATGTGTCTACTCACAGCAAAAAAAGTACCGTGTCGGAGTATTTGCCTGTTTTATTTTATATTAAAGTAGTTGTAAATGCCCGGTGGCACAACCTTCTTCTTTGGTGTTCAATGGCGATTGGCATCCGGAATCTTGCATTACCGCCACCTACTGGATTGTTACAGTTTGTCATTGAGAAGTATGTGCATGTATGTTCTTTCTACAGTCTACAGTGCCTACCGGAAGTGCTCCCCATTCATAATATATCCCGTTCTATAACTTTTTGAATTTTCACCAGGTGGCGCACAGGAATGAATGAAGCCTTATATGTAATGGACCTATTAAAAAAATGCAATTATCTTGTAAAAAGTAATCTTGTGCTTCCTTTGCTAGTGCTAAAACATGGACATGACACTTAAAGCTTACATTCAATGTTATTGTTTCCTAAGAGCTATAGCTAGCAGTTTTAGTCTCTTTCTCAACTGAATTTTGTAAATTAGAAGCCCCTCTTGTCAAGTTAAAGGAAAATGTAGGCAAAATGCTGGGAAAACTGTTTTAAAGTGATGTTTTAATGAGGTTATTGCTCCTCTGAAGCTAAAATGTGAACTAGTACCCCCAAGTGCTCCATGTTAGCAAGATTGTTCAAATTACTGCTGTGTCACTGACACAGGGGGCATATTCAGTAGTTGTTATGGGGGGAAACGGCCTGTTTTTACAGATGTTTCTGGGTCAGAAAAGTCACAACATCGGGGATAAAATAGGTACAAGCGCTCTCAACATCGTTTATCAATGTTACGTAATAGAGAAATTTGCGTCAGGTTTACTTTTCAAGTAGGCTATTAAGTCTCTCTTGGGTTGTTTGGAACTGATTTAAACACATTCCTCACCCAGACATCACACCAGTGTGTCCTTTCCTTTCTGTCACACAAACCGGGAATTCCCATGATGAAAACGCTGATAGAAGTGGGCATATTCCCCATTTCTCGTTTATGGGGTTGTAAAACAGCATGCAAGTGAGTGGCTCATTAAAATATCCAGTAAATCCGTCCTCCGTCCCACTTCAGGCCAGTGTGTGAAGGACGTAGGAGAGGAGGAGTGAGTGGTGAAGCCCACTTTGGGATTAACTCTTCATAAAGCGCGTGAGTGCGAGCGTGCGGCTGCTGCAGCAACAGTTTCCCTGCACTCACTTTCCTCCACACAAAGTTTAAATGGCTAGGTGCAAGCCGTGGCTGGTGTGCTGTTCTACTTTTGTGTGCTTGGTTTGCACAGCAGCTCTCGTATGTTTCTTCATCTTCTCGTTTTTGGACAGAGGATGTCCAAACGGCAGCTTCAAGCACGCGGCTGTGGCTGCAGACTCCCTGCGGTGCTCACAGATTGGCAGGTAAGGTACTTTCTTTCTTTTTTTTTTTTTTTTTTTTTTTTTTTTTTTTTTTGCTGTTTAACTTGTTAAAAAAAATCGTTATAATCAGAAAAAGTTAGTGCTGAATTATATTAAAGAGTCTCTTGAACACTTTAAAGCTAGTTATTCAGAGGTCTGTTGGCTATCTGCTTCTGTGGCTGAGATAAAAAAAAAAGCTGAACTGAGCAATGGGATAAGCTGTTTAAGAGATTTGATAGGCTCTGTTTGAAGAATGGAGATAATACCTACAGAAATGTGTGCACACAGGCTGTGATTCTCTTCACCCCTTGTTGATATATTTCCACTCTGTTGTTTGACATGATTGTAAGATTTCCAACCCCACTCACTGACTTTTATCTTTTTAATGTGGAGTGAATAGACTTAGCTCCCTCTTTGATGCACTCATTGTTCAGCACAACCACACTGTGAACTCCATTAATCTTTCATCACAGAGACTCTAAATATAGAAGAAAGGTGAGTTTTCCTAAACTGTAGATGTTCCGTGCATGGAGCGCTTCCTGCTTTTGTGTTCAGGTGCAGGGGTTTCTGTCTTTTCCTGTGCTCTGCTAAGAGTTTTAAGGAGTTCATTTCCTCACAACAAAGACGGTGAGCTTTATGGAGGGACAGATTCATCTGATTAAAGGATCTTTAACGACACAGTACAGCCTTGTTGAAATAAACACTCGTATCTATTAAGGAGGAATATAAAAGTGTTATTAAACACTTTCCATGTGAGTGGCCATTATCAAAGATAATACAGGCCAGGCAAGTTTCTTCAGCAACAAGGCCATTCAAAGTGGTTCCTGTTAAATGTCAAAAGCATCATGACAGAGAAAACTAGGCACAAAATAGGTCATTGATAAGTATTCTATGGAGTATTGCACTTAGTAGTAATTACTTCACTATATACTCATATATAATGTTTCTGTTCTTTTGAATTTGTCTCATCAGCATAGTATTTTCTTTATCATGTTGTGAGCTAATATCTAGTTTGCATTAAGTCCTAACTGTCTCCAAAGTAGGAAAGAATTATTTACTGCATTGTCTTTGTCGCTGGGATATGTAAATGTGCAATCTACTAATCGCACAGGATGCCTCAGACAAAAACACATTCAGAGAAGAACCATGCACTTAAGCATTCAGTCAGCATGCATCATCTGACCAGTCAGACGAAGCCCTGGACATGCTGACCCATTCAGACGAATCAGAAAAAGCCTCTTTGGCCATGGGGCCGATATGCTGAAGCATTCTTGGCCACATAATGTCTACACGAGATGAGGCATTGTACAAATAGTCTTCTAAAAGTATTTAAGTTTTTTATTTTGATTGTTTTATTGTCTAACACCCTGTGACTGTAGAGTGATCATCAGAGTAACTCTGTGACTGTTGAGTAATCATCAGAGTGACTCTGTGACTGTTGAGTGATCATTAGAGTAATTCTGTGACTGTTGCGTGATCATCAGAGTAACTGTGACTGTTGAGTAATCATCAGAGTGACTCTGTGACTGTTGAGTGATCATTAGAGTAATTCTGTAACTGTTGCGTGATCATCAGAGTAACTGTGACTGTTGAGTGATCATCAAGGTAACTCTGTGATTGTAGAGTGATCATCAGAGTAATTCTGTGACTGTTGAGTGATCACCAGAGTTACTCTGTGACTGTTAAGTAATCATCAGAGTAACTCTGTGACTGTTGAGTGATCATCAGAGTGACTCTGTGACTGTTGAGTGATCATCAGAGTAACTCTGTGACTGTTGAGTGTTCATTAGAGTAACTCTGTGACTGTTGAGTGGTCATCAGAGTAACTCTGTGACTGTTGAGTGATCACCAGAGTAACTCTGTGACTGTTAAGTAATTATCAGAGTGACTCTGTGACTGTTGAGTGATCATCAGAGTGACTCTGTGACTGTTGAGTGATCATCAGAGTGACTCTGTGACTGTTAAGTCATCATCAGAGTAACTGTAACTGTTGAGTAATCATCAGAGTGACTGTGACTGTTGAGTGATCATTAGAGTAATTCTGTGACTGTTGAGTGATCATTAGAGTAAATCTGTGACTGTTGAGTGGTCATCAGAGTAACTCTGTGACTGTTAAGTCATCATCAGAGTAACTGTAACTGTTGAGTAATCATCAGAGTGACTGTGACTGTTGAGTGATCATTAGAGTAATTCTGTGACTGTTGAGTGATCATTAGAGTAATGCTGTGACTGTTGAGTGATCATTAGAGTAATTCTGTGACTGTTGAGTGATCATTAGAGTAAATCTGTGACTGTTGAGTGGTCATCAGAGTAACTCTGTGACTGTTGAGTCATCATCAGAGTAATGCTGTGACTGTTGAGTGATCATTAGAGTAATTCTGTGACTGTTGAGTGGTCATCAGAGTAACTTTGTAACTGTTTAGTGGTCATCAGAGTTTGGTGACTGTTTGGTTGCAGGTCCACCAAAGCTTCAGTGAGTAAATAAAGGACCCAAGTAACTGGGTGTAATTTGACAGTAAGTTTCTAGCCACCTTTTGTAATTCAAGTAGCATAACGCAATGACGTATAGTATAGTAGTTAAGGCTTATAGTTCTCAAGTTATAGGCTGTGAAAATTGAAATGTTTCAACTCTTAAAGGAAATACAGACTTGCTCTTTGTCTTGTTTATAGACAGAAAAATGTTTTGTTATTTTGAGTCTGGTCAGTGTCTCGATTGCAGTCATGTCTTCAAATGCAGATTTAACTGCATCAAAACCTCAGCTGAGAGGCAAGATAAGCAATCTATTATGAGCTTATATAGACTCACCAAAATGAGGACAAACTATACATGTCTCCCTATAATGTAACCATAGGTAGGGCTCTTTGGTCAGTGAGCGAGTACTGGAGGCCTGCTTGGCTCTACTCATAAAATTCGTAGTAATAAGCAGAAAGCTGTGATTCAGTCATGCTGATAACTGTCACAAAGTCACTTTCTACATTGCCTTTATTTACCTGCCCCAAAGAGTAGTAGTAAGGTGAGCAAAGTCACATGAGACTGCTGAAAAATACCCACATTTGGCTGATGGCAGGTGCCAATTTCCCACCCTGCTGTAAGTCGATAAAGATAGTAAACTGGACTTGTCCCAGGTGCATGAAAGGATAACTGATTTATAGACAAAAGTATGACAGAAATGTTGGCTAAAAGACAGGAGAGAGTGGGGAAAAGTGGAATATAGCGGCTGCACAAAGAAGATGAACAGCAACTCGTCTATCGTTGACTCAGAAGTGACCACATGTTATATACAGGTATTGTGTAACACTTGCTGAGCAGTTGTGACTACTTTAAGAGGAGGTGTGAGAAAGCTCTATCAATCAACCAGGAAGAAACAAACAAAACAGTCAAACTATTCAAACAAAACCCAAACTGAATCACTATTACTTCTTCTTTTTAGCTCAGGACATGATGCCTGCCAACACAAGAAAAAAATGGTCAATCTGAGTCTGATTTTGTTTATGAGGTGGCTTTAGTTTTGCTTTTTTATTTGAATCTTTTTTACATAGTGTCCCTACTTTATTTATTTTTTCTTCCCATATATTAGGCATTAAAAGGCCATTTACAAATCCATGTTCTAGGATTCCATGTAGTTTTGCAGACTTCCAGACAGACAGTGTGCAGTTTGTTCCCAAGAAAGAGGGATATATAAACAAAATCATGCACACACCCATGCTTATCTAGTTGCCGCAATTCTATCATCAGGATTTAAACAGTATTATCACACAATATACATTTTCCTCTTATCATGCAGCTTTTACACACAGTTGTATTTCATCTTGGGCATTAAAGCTCATGTAAGAAACTTTTGGTTTTGGTTGATTTTGGTGCCCCCTTGTGGAAAGAGTGTCCCCTCTTATCTTTACAGAGTTTGTTCTGTATGTATTTAAGTGTTAGATTTGTAATAATAACTCTAAGCATGCCTTATTTTCACTATAAAATTGTGTTTGTGTTCATTTTGATGCTCCCTTTTGACAAAGCAGAGCAGTACTTCTCATCTCTTTGATGCATTGAGGCCTTTGCACACTGAGTCTGTTTTGTTTTCAGATGCTTTTTTTTAGTTCTGATTCTTAATTTGAATTACAGGTATTGTTTAAGCCACTGTGCAAATACACAGTCAAAGACAGAATGGACTAGTACTGCAAAAGCATTGAAGATGATTTTGCTCTTTTTTCACTTTCTGAATAAAGTAAAAGAAATCACTTGGTCTGTCAACTCCTGACAGAGCATTTCTTGTATTCAGGCTATCTGCTCAAGCTTAGCATCGCAGAGCTGTGCCAAGTGTCAAAGAGAGTTCATGTGGTCAGTACAGTCTTTGTTGTTACATGGTGGTGAGTACACATTTTGGCCTTATTCTAGTATGCTGCGTGGTTGAAATTTATAGAATGCATGGTGTTTGAGGTTTCAATGCAAATTTGTCATCTTGAATGAAAAAAAGGTCTACAAAGCATCTAGCCATGCAATCTCCATTAGCAAACATTTGGGATGCTAAATGGGCTGTTCTGAAGAGCTCAGTGACTTCAAGCGTGGTGCTGTGAAAGAGGCTGCCTTTGCAATCAGACAGTTCAGTCAGGACATTCTATTCTACTATTCTTTTGAAAGCAAAATTGTCAGCCTTGTGCCTTTAACAGTGAAATATATCACTTAATCTTTGCCTTGTAAAACATAAACAGATGAAGTTTTGACACTTTGACACCATTGCTTTGGGTTCAGGTATTATAAAAACATTTTATGAATCAATCATCTTGAGGCTGATCATCTCTTTTGCTGCTGTATCTCATCTGTGACATCTGTATTAATCTTTGTCTGTTTCATAACCGCTTAAAAACTCTTTAACAAAGCTTTAATTAAAAAAAAAAGAAGCAAACAGTTCACACACAGTTTAAGCCAAGTCTTTATACAACAAATACACAACCTCCTTTAAATTCTGAACCTCTACAGGCAATGTCCCATTCAATAAATACTCAGACGTATTTATTACGACATTAAACCAATGTCAACTGAATTAGTTGTTCTGTCTAATCAGTGCACATGAGACTCCTGATTTAATTCATCTGATTAAATTTGTCAATCTTCTGTCTCAGACTCTTTTCCTCAGCTAAAGCCATCAAACGACAAAAGTCTGAGGCCAGCCTGACCCTTTACTGAGCCAAAACATTCCCACTCTGTCTTTCTCTCAAAGTGCAACCTGACTGCATGCCAGCGTCGTGGCTGAAGAGAGCCATTCATAGCCGCTGGAGACGGCTCAGGATTAAGCTTACAGGTTTTGTTCTGTTGTATAATCACATTGGATACGCCTAATTAAAACTAAAGGGTAATAAGTTTCTAAGTTAACTTCAAGAATCATGTTTTAAAAGGGAAAAGGCTCTACCATGGCCAGCAACTTTCTGGTATGTTGCCTGAAGTCTCAAACATCAGTGTGTGGTTTTAACTTGCCTCTTGGCAGGCAGAGCTACAACACTCTGACTCTCTGAACTCTAGAGTTCATGTCATGCAGCTACAAAAGAGATAAACACATGTGGGTCTGTGGATGTTGAGTACTTAGTGATTAAAAATGCATTCCCATAAATCCAGTGAACATGTGTGTCTTACAGGAAGATGCTGCAGGAGGGGGGGTCAGCAGTAGATGGCGCCATTGCAGCTCTTCTGTGCACATCTGTGATCAATCCTCAGAGTATGGGGATTGGAGGAGGGTCTGTATTCACTATCAGAGAGAAAACAGGTGGGTTCTGTCATTGATTTGATGATAATCATGATTAAAACAATAAATAATGAATAATCCTGTATCTTTGAGCTATGAATGTATTAGCAGGTCTATTTGTGCTGTTTTTGTATGTATTGGAGATTATCTGTCCCTAATTTGAAAAAGTGTGATAAAAATAAAGTTGTATAACTGATCAGTGAACTCATTCTGATTGTTGATCTTCTCCCAGGCAAAGTTAAAGTCTTCAACTTCAGAGAAACTGTCCCAAAGGCTTTCAAATCTAACTTGTTAAACGACTGTCCCACCACTTCCAAAATGACCACAGGTGAGCAGAAATCCTCATTTAGGTTGTTTTACAGAGTCTCTCACCACACCTCCTTGTATGTTTTTGCAGTGTGATCACAACATCTCGAAGAAAACAAATCTCATGCATCATTTGACTCTTTTTCAAAAGTAATTTTTGATTCAAAGCTTTCTCTAGCAGTCTAAATAAGGTTTATGAATATAGCAAATTAAAACCACTAAAGAGACTCAATGTGCTTTATATGTTTTATATGTATTCGATCAACCTGCCAGGGACTACAGATGAAAATTAGCCTATAGCTACAATCTGGTACATTTACATGTCCATGCTCATTAATGTTGCCCCTAATTGCCCCTTACAATAAATAAATAAAACAGAAAAAAAGGTCATACATCGAATCCAGGACTGAACTGTGCATAGACCCATTTTGGAAGTAGTTAAAGCTACTTAGCTTTAGCTAAAGCTAACATAACTACACTGGCTATGTAATTAATATTACAGCATAAGCCAGTGTAACTGAGTTAGCATAAGCAATGTGAGCTTTAGCAATCGTAGCTACGTAGATAACATACGCTACGTGGCTTACTTAGCGTTAGCAGCTATGTGACCCACTGACCTCCCGATGACCTTTTGCTCATGCTGCAGGATTAGACCTTGTGCTGATACAGTGATGATTTATGATCGCAGGCTGTGCATAGTGTTTTATTTTGAAGTTGACAGGATACTCTGCATGTTTTTGCGGCTGTTTGGGTCGATGTGGATAGACGTGGTTTGGCAGTGGCAAGTGCTGAAAATAAACCTGCAGTGTATCTCCAACAAAGCGGGGTGGAGTGATGCTTCAGGGACACGCCAGAGCTGGACTGGAGCACGAGCTGCTCCGATTGAAAAGCGAGGAAGCGATTTGCTTCACAGTACGATTTGACAGCAGGTAGCAGCACAGTGGTTGTATGTGGAAATTGGAGGTTACCCTTTCCCCAAGTGGAAGTTTAATTTGATTTTATTTCAGAGTTTTAGTGTGTATTTCTGTTCTGAGGCTTGCAGCATCCCAGATGAACCGTCTCTGAGAGCATCCATCAGAGATTTACTATTTGCAGCCGGACCTCCCTCAGTTTTAGGGTTTATTCAAACAAATACAAAAACTTCTTTGACCTGGCTTTAAAAATGACTGAATGTTGA
Organism: Cheilinus undulatus; assembly: GCF_018320785.1. Taxonomy (NCBI): domain Eukaryota; kingdom Metazoa; phylum Chordata; class Actinopteri; order Labriformes; family Labridae; genus Cheilinus; species Cheilinus undulatus. Next base: position 32,811,730 of record NC_054881.1, read on the forward strand.
AAACACATGATCTATGTGTAGAAGCTGTTTGTTCCAGTTACAGTCTAGAATAAAAAAACGTGAGAAATCTCTTCTTGAAGCTCCTTCAACAAACTTTTGGCTTGTGTTTAGAATTTGGCCCTAATTTTGTGTAATTGCATCTTTCACTCATACCAGGTGTTAAGATAAACAAAAAGCTGTTTTGGTTGTGTGCACTGACCCCGTTTGTCTAAAACATATCCATCAGCTTTTTTCAAACATCAAAGGTTATAGTCAGTCTCCACATTAATGGTCTTGTTTTTGAAAATCATAAAGAAAAAAGTTTTAATTTCTGTCCATTTCATAACCTGTTTAAAAAATCACAGCAGCTTTAAATCAAACCAGTTATGATTTGTAAGAATTTGTTTGTTTGTTTGTTTGTTTGTTTTTGCCGAATTGCTCCTTTTGTTCTTTGAGCCAGTCTTCTGATTCTTTCTATTCCTTTTTATTGCCTCCACACAGGCACACAGTGGATCGGTGTTCCTGGAGAGCTGCGAGGCTACGAGGATGTACACAGACGATATGGGAAGCTGCCGTGGGCTAAGCTGTTTGAGCCCACAATTAAACTGGCCAGAGAGGGCATCCCTCTGCCTCCATATCTGGGACTTCTCCTAAACATTCCTCTTGCAAAAAAACATGTAGAAAAATCCTCTCTCTGGTAAAGCATCTCACTCATTTTGATTAATGTTTGATGGTATGTGACAGTCACTAAAGCCCTTTAACTGCCTGTGAAGAGGAGCAAAGGGCTTTCCCATAAAAACCTGCCTTAACTCATTTTATGTAACCACTGGGTTAACCTTTCAGGGTTTAACTCACATTGCATAATAGTTTCACCCTGATGACATGCTCATTTGAGCCTTTTTGGATTACAGGAGATGAGTCTAAAAGCATCAGGGTGCACACTGCTGTGGCTTTAGTGGGATTTCAGGTGTGGCTTTTCTGACCCAGACTGTCTGATTTCTCTAAATTTAGTTTGTTTGGTAAAGAATGGTGTAAAAATTCTGAAAGAGTACATTTTTAGTGATACTTTATATGACAAAGTCACAAATAGATGCTATGAGTATTTCTCAGTTTTATTTTTATATCATATCCCGAGCTACCATATTCTCTAATGTGTTTTTTCCTTCTTTGATCCTAGTGAAGTTTTATGCAACAAGAATAAAACCGTTCTGGGTAAAGGAGACATGCTGAAGTTTCCCAAACTGGCAGAAAGCATGGAAATGATCGCAGCACAAGGAGCCAAGGCCTTTTACACTGGCAAGATAGGACATGACTTAATCCAAGACATAAAAGATGCAGGTTAGTTCAGTATTAATGAGGAATGCATGACCCAGGGGAGTGTTCCTGAATAGATAGAACAAGAAGGATCAGAGGCCATTTGCTACATGTTTCTCTCAGGTGGGACCATGGAGGTGGAGGATCTGGAGTCCTTCAGGGTGCGGGTAGCGGATGCATGGACTGTTCCTCTGGGAGATGCGAAGCTGCACATTGCTCCACCACCTGCTGGAGGCGCTCTGCTGGCCTTCATTCTCAAACTTCTGGAAGGTTGAATGCACTTTGTTAAACACGTAAAAACATTAGAGACTCTTCGAATTACGTTCCAGTAGTGATCATATCTTGTAGAAATGTGAAGGATTCAAACCAATTACAGATCCACAAAGCATCTCCTATTTCTTATAAAGAGGTGATCGTTTCAGCATCTGCTCCAGCTGTTATGGACTAAGAGGTTGTTAATTATTATTTGACATAAAAAATCTTTTTATCAGCTTTTATCAGATAATTACTATATCTATTATTAGTAATAAAGAAAACAATAATTTGTGCTTAAACTGTATATTTTTAAGTATGAATAAAATGTGTGGCTTAAGCAGAAAACGTATTTATCACAAACTCATCAGTAGAAGAAACAATCATAAATATGAAGCCTTCACTGATGAAGATGCGGTAGGACAGCAGGTGTTATGTTTTAACAAGTGACCGTGTTAACCAATGACTTTTTAGCTGAAGTGTCGTTGGTTGTCATAGTTACAACATGGCTAAAACACTGAACATTTTCTGTTATGTCTAATATATTCTTAGAAGTTTAATGAAAAGCTTAAAATGTTTGATATCTCTTATTAACCTCAGACAAATCCCCTTAGTCACCAATTAACACGGTCACTTGGTCACCCGTAACACCGGTCTTTGACATGACACAGACGACAGATCCTGTTATTTTTATTGTCTGTGCAGGTCAGCAGTTGTCGGCTGATATTCCCCCTTTTTTTTTTTTTTTTTTTTTTTTCCTCTGGATGAACGTGTCTATATGATATGAAGTCAAACATATGAACCGATCCTAAAGCAGGCTACATCACTTTAGTTTAGCACGGTAAACACACAGGCTTCCTCATACCCAGGGTTTAAGAATCCACCATAAGCCTTAGAACTTTTCTTTCAGAGAAACAGGAACAGGCAGAGTAACCCTAGGCTCTACAGACAGCGCAGGCAGGACTTCAGTGTGTCAGGCACAGCAATGTAAACATTACAGAAACTAAGAGCTAGCGCTGCTAATGCTAACAGCTCTGGATGTAATAAAGTAAATTTAGAAATATCAATTCTCTGACATTTTGAATCAGTTCTGAGTTGTGTAAAGTAATATATAATTCTGGCATGAATCGATGTTTTTCTGGCATCTCTAATATCGAGTACCCAGCAATAGTTTTGGTATCACCTCCAGTGAGGTTCCAGTCAAGCTGAGCTGATACTTAAATGTGACGCTGACTCAAGACACTGTGACCATCTCAGGGACAAAACTTGTCTCCTTTCTCTGACAAAGAGCTGCAGACTGAGAGTCAAGAACACTATCATCTCAGTGTCCTTCAGTGTCGTGCTGGATTTCACAGCAGTTTCATACAGCTGCTATAATGATCCTGTCTACATTGTTGGGCTACTATCAAAGTATCCACTCAAATTGAAAACAAATAGCCTGGTACCAAAAACTGAGTCAGGCCATGTAAAGTAGATTTAAATCACATTAACCACATTTGGAAACACATCATTTTAGAGTTTTAAAGTTCCTTTTTCTCTGTTTTTTAGGATTTTCTTTGACTCCAGATTCCTTTCACGGGGACCAGAAGATTCAGACATACCATCTCTTCATAGAGGCAGCTAAATTTGCAAATGGACAAAAGAGAAACATCCATGATCCTGATTTTAATGACAGAAAGGTTAGGGTCTGATATATTTGTTTTCTTACATCATCACTATTGTCTCTGTGTCTGTGTGGCATTTTAGCATCTTTCAGCTCTTTGTTTTGGTTGCACATTCAACACTTAAGATTTAGTAATCCTAGTGTAAATTGCCTGTTCAGTAGCAAAGATGAGATGGATAGTTATGAGCTGCTGAAAGTTATAAGCTCCATAAAAACCAGAAAGATCCTTCAGGCTCTGTGAATTCAAAAAAGACAACAGCTTGAAACTAAAAAGGAGCCGTTTTGACTCAATTGACAATGCCATGCCATTTACTACTGACATAAGAGGCTGACTGAATAAGGTTGTCCTCCAGCATCCCCACACTATGATGCTGCCACCACCATGCTTCATAGTGGGGATGGTGTGTTTGTGGTGATGTGCAGTGTTTGGTGTACTGGTGGCCTCTCTCACTAGTCTCCTTGCACAGTCACTCAGGCCAATTACATACTGTATGTGCCATATTCATTCATTCCTTGATTATGGATTTAACTGAATTTTGTGGGATGTTCAGTGCCTTGGAAATTCTTTTGTATCCATCCCCGACTTATACTTTTCAATAACCTGCTTGGAGTGTTCTTTTGTCTTCATGGTGTAATGGCAGCCAGGAATACTGATTACCCAGTGACTGGACCTTCCAGACATAGGTGTCTTTATACTACAATCACTTGAGACGCATTCACTGCACTCAGGTGATCCACATTTCACTAATTGTGAGACTACTAGCACTAATTGGCTGGACCTCTGTTGAATTAGATCAGTCACTTTAAAGGGGATGAATATTTGTTCAGTCACTTATTTTACCTTACATATTTTGTTTGATTGACGTTATGTTGTAGGACTCTGTTTTCACTGTGACATCAAAGAGGGGTTTTGTATTTTTTTTTAAAAGTTGGAGACTTTTGCCAAATCTCACATCCCCTTTTCCAAAATGTGATTTGATTAGAAACATGCAAGTACAAATTTTTACTTGGAAAATAATCATGTCTGTTTGACAAGCTGTTGCACTTTTTACCCTCCATAAAAACTGCAATGTCCCTGTTTCCCATCAAGCTGGGGATGTCTGTTGCATGTCAGACTCCCCAGTCCCTACCCCTGCTTCCTGTTTGTATTTGAACTTTAAGCTGCCGAAACATAGAAACAAAACCCTGAAGATTAAGACACAAAACAGACCAGGAAAAAAAGTAAAAGAAATGTAGCCGGTCATGCTGTGATGTTTCTCTTTCAGAGTGCTGATCATTTGATCGATCCCACTTTCATCGATCACATCAGAAAGATGATTTCCTCAAACCGCACCCATGAGAACTCCTACTATAATGTGAAACCCTCCACTGATCACTTTGGGACGACTCACGTGTCAGTGCTGGATGAAGATGGACTGGCGGTGTCTGCCACCAGCACTATTAACCATCTGTAAGCAGTTTGGCTTTTTAAAACAAAAGACATTCATATAGCTACATATCAAATCACACAAACTATTTTGTTACATGTATTTCTAAGACGTCTGTGTTGTGTTTGGTAGGTTTGGAGGTGCCGTCTACTCTCCACGGACAGGCATTATACTCAACAATGAGCTGTCAGACTTTTGTAAGAGAGCAGACACACTGACAGCAGGTAAAGTCCAGAAAACTGAAAGAGTTCTGGCTTAAAGACATTAATTAATGTGGTCACATAGTCTGTTTTTAGTCTGATGTGTCTGTAACGCTTATCACAGGTGAACAGCCTCCTTCTTCAATGACTCCGGTCATACTGGAGTCAAAGTCTGGAGGTCTTCTTGTGATTGGTGGATCTGGTGGAAGTATGATCACTGTAGCAGTAGCCTTGGTAACTCAGTTGGTCCTGTTTATAACCTCTTTTAAAGATTCATTATTTGTTTTCTTACACTGTTTTCTTTTATTCTCACAGTCGATAATGAATCACCTGTGGCTGGGGATGAATCTCACAGAGGCCATTGCTGCACCTATAGTGTACATTGATCCCAACAATAATTTAAATTTTGAGAGATTTATGAATCATGAGAAGTTTGACCAAGTAAGTTGTTAGTGTTCTGATCCTTACTTTCCATTAATTACATTAAAATTTGCTTCACTAATGAATTGCATTACGCTAATGGATTCTGATGGAGATTACTGCTTTGTAATCCCACAAAGTCTCTCTTAATTTAACGCATTGCAATCAGAAGTGGAGATGATAAGTGGAATTAATGCACTGTTTCTGTGTCCTCAGTCCGTGAAGGATGGCCTCTTAGCTCTCGGACACAAGCAGGGGGACTCGGAGTACTTCGTCAACGTGGTTAATGCAGTGGAAAAGGAGAATGGATGCATTGTGGCCGTATCTGACAGCAGGAAGCTGGGCATGTCTGACGGTTACTGACCAAACGTTGGTTAAGAATATCCACTTATGCACTTAAATCCACCCAAAAAACTGACTGAATCTTTAGCCTTAAGAATGAACAATACAAGTGCCGAAATCTGACAACAAAGTGTTAGAAATGCGGTGCTCTGTTAAAACTGTCCTTAAGGTTACCTGCGTCTTTTCCCACTATCCCCAATAGGCAAGTGAGAAATCTCTGTCTCCTTCTGTTGCTTGAAAGTGGAGCTAAAATATCCCCCTTACAAGCACTGACATACAGATGAGGACAAAATATAAGCCCCTTATGAATATTTTTTCAAAGTATTTCCCAAGTGCTGTGAAACAGAGCAAGGACTTCTTAACACGGCTTTTCCAAACATCCTAGTTTTATTTTGGATGCTTACATTATTTTACTTTGCACACAGAAACAAATAATTTCGCAAAAATCAAAAACCACTATGGTCTAAATTATTACCCCCCTCAGCTAATAGTCAGTTGTGTCTCCTTATTGCTGGATAACAACCTGCAGTCGTTTGTTGTAGTTTTCAACAAGTCTCAGACGTTCTCCTGAGGAATCTCAGCCCATTCTTCTTTGGCAAATCTCTCAATCTCCTCCAGATTTGATGGCCTTCTGGCATGGACCGTGGTCTTCAGTTCACCCCACAGATTTCCAGTGGGATTCAAGTCAGGGCTTTGTGCAGGCCATTCAGTAACCTTCATTTTGGTCTTCTGGTGATCGTTCTTCACCAGGAGAGATGTATGTTTTGGGTTGTTGTCGTGTTGGAAGACAAAGAGACAACCCAGACCGAGTTTTGATACTGACTGCTTTTCTTTCAAAATCTTCATATCTTCTTCCTTCATGATTCCATCCACCTCCTACCGCCATGTTTCACTATGAAGACAGTGTTCTTTGGGTGATACATCTCTCTCTTGTTTCTCCAAACATAAGCAACGTCTCCGTGACCAAAGAGCTCTAGTTTCATCTCATATGACCAAAGGACATGCTTCCAGTATGCATAATCATTCTCCAGTCCTCAGCATACTTCAGTCTGGTTTTAAGGTGTCTCTTCTGCAGAAGTGGAGTTTTTCTAGGTCCATTCCTGTGCAGGGCTCTAGTGATCATCTTCTTTGAGACTTCCATTCCTGACTGGTCTAACTCATTCATGAGTGTCTTTGTAGTTGTTCTGGGGTCTTTAGACACATCGCTCACTAGTTTTCTTCCAGTCTTTCAAATCTTTCTCTTCCTACCTGTGCCAGGCTTGTTCTGGACTGTGTGGCTCCCTTGGAATTTCTCAATGATCCTTCCCACTCCATTTCCTGACTCTTGGAAACACTGTGATAACTTTGTAGATCCTTCTCCTGCTTTGTGAGCGTCAACATTTCTATTCTCAAGTCTAAGCTGATTTCTGTTGGTTTTGCTTCGACACTTTGTCCAGTGAAGTTTTTATATTATGTGTAAATTGGAAGGTAACCCTCAGTTTCATTTTGGTTTTACAAGCTTTGAGCATTACAGAGTTAAATTACATCATTGCACAACAGTAGTTTGTGCTATGGCTAAACAAAAAGGTCAGTTCTAGAGGGGGCTAGTAATTTAGACCCTGGTGGTAAACATCCAAAATAAAGGATTTTTGGAAAAGCTGTGTCAGAAATCCTTAATATGTTTAACAGCACTTGGGAATAAGTTTGTTCACATCTGTGTTGTGCTGATGACATAATTTTGAGCCAAAGAAAGGAGCTGGCTGGAAAATACACATAATTAATTACAAATTAAAAAGCCAAATTATTCTGATCATGATTGATTTATAAGATAAGAAAAAGGGTCAAGAAAAAAAAAAACATCCAAGAGGGTAAATATTTATATAGGCACTGGAAGTACTTGTACTTGGTCTAAAAAAAAAGTGGTCTTAACTTTATAGTTTGTCCCTTTAAAACTCTAAAGGTGGGGAGTCGGCAGGGGAAATCCAAATCTTTTGGCTTCAATTCCCTGTTGTTCCATTCCTACATGAAAATGGGGGAGAAAATATTATTTTATTTTTATTATTCTTTAAAACTGGGGTTATTTGTAACAATCAACTGCAATGTATGTTTAAGTTTGAGCAGCCAAGGGGACTTTAGGAAATGATCTTATTTTAGTCCTTTCAGGTTTCTTGCCCCGTGAATGTGATTATAGTGAACAATAGTCGTCTGCTAAGCTATGTTAGCCACTTCATATCTACATATTATACATCCAGCTACTTCATACATGCACACATGTGATCTTATAACTTGTGAATCATGAAGACGCACAGCAAACGCACAATGAGACTTCTGCAGTTACTTTACTGCTGATAACTATTACTATATACTGGGGAGTTTAGGGTTTTCACTGCAATACCAGGATTTCAACATTTAATACAATTCTATAAAAATTAGACATGACTTGAATGAGATGTGTTTTTATAAAGTGTATATTTTTACTGATACTATCAATCATCAACATAATGCAGATTGTATGGTTTAATAATCTTTGGCACTGAAAAATATCAAAGCATCTAACATTTGGACAGTGTTTGTGGAGTTGGCCAAGTGTTTTTGCAGGATGAGACAACAAAGCAAATCTACTGCTGTTCAACCAGACAGAACTAACCCCGTCTAGGTGCCTGACACTAGTGAATGTTTTATTTTTTATGAATGTGATTCTATAGAAGAAGGTTTAGCAGATATTGAGCCGTATGCTAGTAACCTTGTCAAAGTGGCATCCTGTTTGACACATGAGCTCAGACAGGGAACTTTCACTGTGACCTTAAAAATGTTAGTTTGTTCAGAAAAACTTGATGCAGGTCCCTGAGCCTGTTGTGATCTTTGTTCAAATATTAAAGCTCCTGTGGGGAGCGCTGAGCTGGTTATGAAAGAGAGACTTTAAGATTGATGCTTCTTAATGAGCTACAAAAGCCAACCAGACCATCAGTGACAAGTCCAGCTTTTTCCTGTTTTGTAATTTTAATGCCTTTAATTGCTGCCATGGAGTAGGTTTCAGATGAGCAGGTTAGAAAACACAAACTTTACATTTTCCACAGCAAAATTCACAGTGATAGGTTATTTAAGTGTGTGTTCAAAACACTGCCTACTACAAATGTATTAAACAAGAGCAGTAAAAAAGAAATGAAATATGCTGCTTTAACCACAAGGGGCGCTAAAGCTGTTAAATCAAGAAGTTCCCCACAGGAGCTTTAACCTCCTGAGACCCTGCATGTATATATGAGCATATTACTGTTTGGCGGGGCGTGCAGGTGGCCTGGCAGTCTGGGACGCTGCCTTTGTGCTCAGGTGGCCCAGGTTTTGGTCCAGCCTGTAGCCCTTTGCTGCATGTCTCTCCCCACTCCCTCTCCTGTTTCCAGCTCTATCCACTGTCCTCCTCTATAAAATAAAGGCATGAAAAGCCCAAAAGTAAATCTTTAAAAATTATATATATATATATATATATATATATGTGTGTGTGTGTGTGTGTGTAATTTGCTTGAAATATAGGGGGAATTGCTTGAAAATTTTAGGATTCTTACTGGAAATTTTATTCAATTTCTTTATACATTTTAGGGGATTTGCTGGGAGGTTTTCAACCCTGGTGGTTCTTTTTTCTCTTTCTCATGGCTATTTGGGACATTCTTTGGAAATTTCGGGGGCTTTTTTTTTTTTTTTTAAGGCAATTTCATGATAATTTGGGATATTTTGGAAAGTTTCTTCGGAAGTTTTGAGGGAAATATACCTTGAATCTTTTTTTGACCTTCTCATGGGATTTTTGGACATTTTGGGGGATGTTGGGGGGACTTTTTTTTGAAAATTCCTTTGGATGTTTTGGGGGATTTTTGGGAAATTTTCTGGCATTTTCATGACAGTTTGGGATAATTTGGAGAGTTTTAATTGTAAGTTTTTAGGAATACGTACCTTGAATTTTTATTATTATTTTTTTTGTCTTCTCATGGGAATTTGGGAAATTTTGGGGAATTTCAGATTTTTTGTGATAATTAGACATTTTCATGATAATTTGGGAGCTGTATTTTGAATTTTTGGGAACTTGATTTGAATTTTTTGGTTTTTAAATGGAAATTTGGGAAACTTCGGGGAATTTGGTTGGGAATCTCAGGGAGGAAAGTTTTCATGGTAATTTGGGATATTTTGGAGAGTTTCATCAGAAGTTTTGAGGGAAATTTACCTTTATTTTATGTTATTTTATTGCCTTCTCATGGGAATTTGGGAAATGTTTTTAGATGTCTGGGATCTTGGATGTTAGTGAATTTTTTTTAACCTTCTGAACTTTGGTCTGGCGGTTTATAACACATTGGCCTGTCATACAACTAACCTAAAATACAATTTTTTAAAATCACTTAACAGGGACTTTAAAAAATGAGGTACAATTTTTGGGATACCTTTAAAAACTTTTATATGAAATGTAGTTGATATGAAACTTTCAGGGAATTTGAAAGTATTTTGGAGAGAAACATTCCCAATTAATACAGAACTTGTTGTAAAAAAAAATTTCAATTAGCCATAACAGTCTTTATGGTCCATCATCATTTGACCTCACCATCCCTCATTTCTTACTGACAGAAGACCCAAAAACTATTAAAAAAAAAAAAACAACAAAGCCTATCCAGTGCTGGATTTTCTGCAGAAACAGAGTCTCTGGGAGAATTTTGGCCATCATTTTTGGTAAAAACTACTTCCTGTTTAAAGAAAGTGTTGAGATTTTAAGCTTATCAGGCCCTACTTTTTACCAAAAAATAGAAACTAAAAATACATTCCAAATAAAAGCTCAGGTCTCAGGAGGTTAAGATGCTTGTTTTAAACTGAGATGAAAAAGTAACTTGGAATTTTATAAAGCTGTATTAAAACACGTTTATTTTCACACTGCTTGCGTATGTTTTGTATTTCTGTGTATTTTATAAAACACTTATTTTTTGAATTTATATTGTTTGTATAACATTTAACTGTGAATATCTGTTTTGCCATAATAAAAGTTAACATCTAAACAATGACAAGCAAGCTGAGTTTCATTCTTACTATATTTAACCTCCAGCTGTACAGCCGCCGTCTTTAAACATTCATCTGTATTTTAAGTTATTGTCTGATCAGCAATAATCTGCCTCCTGTTTTCCTGTTTGCCTTGTTTCAGAGCAGCACTTGTGAGCAGAAACAAAGGAAGAAGTAATGAGATAGATTTCAGAGGAAGGACTTATGAATTAGTAATGATTTCTTAAGTGGATTCTGCTGCGTTTTCCTTTGAGGCACTAGATGTGAGTTATGAGAACATGCAAATTTGAGCTGGTGTGAAGCACCACTGTCTACTGTTGTATGACAAACGACTTAATCTGGAGAAGTTGTGACTTCATATTGAGAGTCGTGACATTTTAAAAGTAAGCATCATTTCACATTATGAAGAAATCGTCTGATTTAAAGGAGAAGTTGCTCAATAGTCACAAAGGGCCCTGATGAAGCAAGGCACCTTCATTTACCTTTGAATTCAATAGTATTCTGTTTTTTCTAACATTCACGATGCCATCCAATGCAGTGGGATGAATTACAATTTGAGATTTTCTCATTGCCACAGGGTGCATGAATCGGCCTCTCTGAGTTACATAATACCAGCGCTCATTATGTGGAAGTGAGATTGTGCTTAATTGGGCCTTAAAGCAAAACTCCAGTGTGACTTGCAAATTTTTGCTTTTCTCCAACTCCTTGAAAATAATTGCACCACACAAGGTAATGCATTTGAAGATATTTTTGCAGGAAGTCCCAGTCGACTCAGGTTGGAATCAAACTACAAGAGTTAAAAAAAAATCATACTGCTGAAAAAATGCTGGTTGTATCACATAGATAAGGATAAACTTCTTTGATTTCCTCCTCTCTAATCTCAAATGGGAGCATGCTACAGCAAATGAGAACAGAATGAATTCACACGCTAGTACAAGAACATTGATCACATGCAGAAACTTCCATTATAGCACTGGACTCTTACACTTTTTCAAACATTCAAAACAACTAGACTATCATGATAAAGTGTTTTCCTGTGATTTAATTCAAAAATTGACACGGATTCCAGATTAATTATTCCCAAGTAAATATTTCAAGACTTTTTTGTTTTAATCTTAAAGGGGACATATTTTACCCTTTTAATACAAGTTTATATTGTTCTCAGAGGTCCCCAAAACATGTCTATGAAGGTTTTTGCTGAAAAAAAACACGCCAGTAGAGGATTTTTGCATGTCTAAAAACCCCTCTGTGTCAGCCCTGCTCAGACAGGCCGTCTGTGTCTGTGGCTTTAAATGTTACTGAGCTGTCTGACTCCGCCCCTGACCACGCCCCTCTCAGGAAATGAATGTGGCTCACCTGATCCTCCTCAGGAGGAACATCAGGAGAGGAGGGTGGAACTTTCTTCCAAGCAGGGAGGGCCAACCAAACCTGGGGGGTGGGGCTAACTCCCCACATGACATCATGAGGGGAAAATCTGAAAACAGCTTGTTTCAGCTCACATTTTCTGAAAGTTGGAGGAGATGGGGGGAGGTAATGGATTTTCTAGTATTTGGGGGGATTGTGGACAGGTCAGGGGCTCATATTTTTTTGTTAGAAAAGCCTGAAAAAGTGATTTTTGCATAATATGTCCCCTTTAATGACCACTCAAATGCTTTTTGGACTGATTTTTGGTGATTTTCTAATATTTCAAGATGGTGTTTTTTGTGAGCTGTAAGCTGTAATAACATTAATAGAAAAATAATTTTGAAATATTTGCTTTGTAATGATTAATCTAGCCTGTTCATTTATTCATTTGCTTCTGGGCTTATGTCTTGAAGTGCTTCAGTGTGTGGCTAAGGTGTGTTTTTTCCATTCTTGCCACTGTATCAATCAACATTAAATGAATAAATGTCATTGTGCATGTGGGCGTGTTAGCATGCTGCTGTTAGCATGTAGCTCAAGTTTTACCACTTACCACTCACTTTTCTCACTTACAGACCTGCTAGCACGTAAGAATCTACATAGATTCTCGCTCTTGTCAATCATAACATAAGGAACAGTCACATCTTAATGATCGGTTTAGCTGAAGAGTTTTCATTGCAAATCTTGATACCCAAAACACCTTAGAGCATGTGTGTTTTTAATTATCACAGTTTGTTTATTTCAAGTGTTTCTGACAAAACTGAAGGTCTATAACAACTGTCTAAAAATATAAATGCTAGAAATTATTAAGAAAAAAGAAGCATTCACTCAGAGATTACCTGCTCACATAAATAAATAGTCTAGTAATGTGAATGTTAAACCGTATTTGTCTAACATGTTTTCAGTCACTAATGAACCATTCATTCGTAGCTAAAAGGTTATGCAAGCATTATTACTTTACACAGATTTACATTTCAGTAATTATTTAACACATTTACATTCCAGCTGAGAGAAGCTGAGCCCTGAATCCCAGCAGTGACAGTGAGCAGCGACAGCTGTAATGTTGTTATGGGGTCATTATAGACCATTGCACTCTGGGTTGTGGGAAATTACTGTAAGTCATAAAGTGGGAGTGCTGCTCCCTGAGGTGTTAATAGACCTTTATTTGGACAACAGCTCCTGTCTGCTCACTCTCTCTTCCTGTTTCCTGTAACCTCATGTGATCCTTGTGTGATATTTTTAACCTCCACATGATTGATCGTGTTTCTCTGTTTATGATTCTTTTTCTTTATATCTAAATTTCTCCATTTTAGAGTTACTAATGAATATTAGAAAATTAATGAGCACCAAAAAGAAAACGCTTTAGACTGCTGGTGATTCATAAGTCTGCTTCATAAATAAGTAGTCCCGAACATACAATCCCTGTAAGAAGTATTCACCCCCTTGGATGTTTCACCTTTTATTGATTTTATAAATGAATAACTGTCAATATAATTTGTTTTTTTTGACAGAAAAAAAACTTTATGTCAAAGTGAAAACAGGTCAAGTCACTGGGTAATCAGTATTCCTGGCTACCATTACACCATGAACAAAAGAAACACTCCAAGAAACTCAGAGAAAAGGTTGTTGAAAATTATAAGTCAGGGGAAGAATACAAAATAAAAACACTGAGACACTGAAAATCTTGCAGAGTTCAGTAAAACCCATCATCAAGAAATGGAAGGAATATTGCACATGTGTAAATCTGCCTGGATCAGGCCGTCCTCACAAACTGAGTGACCGTACAACAAGGAGACTAGTGAGAGAGGCCACCAAGACACATGACTACTCTGAGGGAGTTCCAAGCTTCAACACCTGAGATGGTAGAGACTTTGCATTTAACAACTGTTGCCAGGGTTCTTCGTCAGTCAAAGCTGTATGGGAGAGATGGCAAAGAGAAAGTCACTGTTGAAGAAAACTCACACTAAGTCTCGACTAGAATTCACTGAAAGGCATGTGGGAGAAAGTTCTTTGGTGTGATGAAGCCAGAATCAGACAATACACTCTGTGTGGCGGACACCAAGCACTGCACATCACCACAAACACTTCATCCCCACTGAGAAACATGGTGGTGCCAGCATCATGCTGTGGGGGTGCTTCTTGGCAGCTGGCTTTGGAAGGCCACATTACTTTGTAGAAATCTATTTTCACTGTAAAGTTACAGATTTTTTTGTCAAAAAGACAAATTGTATTGACCATGATTGATTTATAAAATTAATAAAAGGGTAAAACATCCAAGGGGGTGAATACTTTATATAGGCTGTGTATTTATGACAGCGTTTCCTCATTTAAGAAATGACCCACCAGTTTGTCTGCAGGGGTGCCAAAATTAACTTAAACCAATGTTCTACCTGTCATTTCAACTACACTGGTGTGATATATAGTAGCTGTTTCATAGCGTAAATATTCAGTTCTTTCAAATAAAATCACTTTTCTTTTACAGTCACAAGGAGTCATGCATCAGTGCTGTGTTTCCAGGTTACTTTTTGTGAAATACATGAACATTATTCAAACTTCATGAGAGAACTGCCAATGACCGCTTTGGCTCTTAGTTCCTCCATCATTAGGTCTCTTTCTTCACAGCTTGTATTTACAGTTTCATGGTTCACACAGCTTAAGTCTCTAGGTGTAATCCACGCTGTATTTACAGCCTCAGTATCCTGCGCCGTACCCTCCCTTGCGAGGATCTGACTGAGCGTGGAGACCGTCATCGTGGCGAACCACCGCCTGCACCACAGCCCCCGTCGATTTGAGATACTCTGTCTCGTGGTTCTTTGATGCCAAACCATCCAGAACAGTCTGTGGACGGAAACATGGAGTCATGAGGACTATAAAGAAATCAGTGTAGGCTATATATAAGACAGTGGGCAGCTGTGCATCAGTACGTAAATAATTCTAACAAGGGTAATGAAATCCCTTTGATGGTATTTATCAATGATATTTTCATTAGAGATCACTATGTAAGTGATAAATCAGAGTAACCAGTCCTCTGTGATTATTGGTTCTGTTAAAATCATGAAAGGTTAAGGGGTCTGCTATAAAATATATCAACTAAACAAGAATAAAAACAAAGTTTGGTAAAATTAAAGTATAGATATTATTACTTTAAAGGCAAACACATACAGTTTTCTCATATAAATGACACAATTAAATCTGTAAATGACAGATACTTTTTTATCTTTCTGAATTCATAACTTCATGCTCTAAAAAGGATAAAAGAAACTGGAAACAACAAAGTAGAGACTCAAAAGAAGAAAGATAAACCCTGAAATGTAACAAACTTCAAAGTGACTCAAAATTGCAAAATAGAAACATTAAAAGTATCAGAGACTAACAAGAACAGCAGAGACACTAGAAACAACAACAAAGAAAAAAATCATCAAAGACACTCAAAACAATGCTAAAAAATTTCTGGGATCCAAGAGATCCAGAACAACAACAACATGGATACAAATGAAAGATCAAAAAAAATCTAAAAAGACTTTTTAGAGACTAATAAAAATGTAAAGACTTCAAATGATCATAAAGACTTGAAACTTCAACATAAAGACACAAAAGAAACATAGAGACATCAAAATAATCCAAAGAGTCAAAATGATAGTTTAGAGATTAAAGAGACATAAAGAGATCCAAGAGACTCAAAACAACATAAAGACAAAAACATATCAGACATAGAAAAACATTTTAAGGATCCAAGAGATCCAGATAGACCTTTTAGAGACTCAAAACAACAATGCTAAGACCCTGTCCACACGGAAACAAATTCAGGAGCATATGCAAAAGTTTTTTTGTCAGATCGGCGTTTCATCCACACAGAAACGGCGTTTCGGGTGACTGTAAACGACACTTTTTGAAAACGGGTCCCAGAGTGCATTAATCCGTAAACGGCTACCATTTTGTCTCTGTGTGGATGGCTATCAGCATCTTTCTTGAAACAATTATGCACACACAGCGCAGCTCTCCTAAGGCGCCTGTGCGTCTGACCAAAACAAACACGGCGGATTACAGATTTGTGATCGTGCTGCAGAAGCTACTGGGCTTGTTATGACTTTTACAGCAAAATCTGATGCTCCTTTACCACCACCGCGAAACGCACACACCATATGTTCTAAAATCCAACGCAGAGAACAACCAGAAGGGCAACTAGAAGAAAGTTGTGTCAATTTTCTGTGATCTTCTTCTCTCGTTTGGCACATTTTCGTGGCAGCGTTACAGCACCATGTACAGGCTTGGCATATATACTACAGCTTTTTCAGTCGTTTTCAGCGTTTCCGTGCTTAAGCGGATATTTTCTGAAATGATTCTGTCTTTATGGAAAACTTTTTCAAAATGGAACAGCAATATATCGTTTTCATCTCCGTGTGGACAGGGCCTAAGTCTCAAAAGGATCAAAGAGACTTGAAACAGCAGTACAAAAGAAACATGAAGCCATAAAAAGGATCCAGAGAGTAAATTCATGACTAGAGACTCAAAACGACAACGTAAAGACAAAAGAGAGTCAAACAACAACGTACAGACTCAAAATGTATACATATAGACATAAACAGATGCAAGAGAAAAAACAACAAAGAGACATAAAAACAAGGATTTCTAGTTTAGGAAGTAGTAGTATTTTGAGAAGTCCCGACCTTCCTAAACGCTTTCAATGGGAGCTTTCCCAGATGAATGTAAACTGTATCAATGCAATGGAGATTTGAAACAGTCTATCAACCCCAAAAGTCAACAAAAAGACAAAAAGACCCAGGAGCCTAGAAACAACAACAACACAGAGATGTACAAAAGAGTAGTGGCTCTTTGTGAGCTGGACTGTTGGCTAAGGAATGGCCACAGCTCTGTCATTAGTCACACATAACACTGTTGTTTTTGGTCTGTGACACTCACTTGATCAAAGTCCGGCTCTGCTACAGTCATGTTAGGGCTCAGCTGATTGTGGAGCCTTGGATCTGACACGGCTTTTTCCACATTGTAGTCGAAGAAAAGTGCTCTTAGTATCACCTACAAAACAGCACGCATTTAAGTTCATGGCAAGCTCATTTAAAAGAAGTAATTAATGAATTAATTGACTTGATTTGTAGTGTTTTGTACCTTACCTGAGCAATAGAAGTAGTAATTTTTGTTCCTCCTGAGCCTCCAACAACCATCTTCACTTTGTTGTTTTTGTCAAAGAGGATGGTCGGACACATAGAAGACAACGGCCTTTTACCTTAAACCAAAATTCAAGAGAAGATTATGCTTAAAGTAAATGTAAAGTGAAAAAAATTTACATAAGGGTCCTGTTTGAACAAAATCTGTATCATTAAATACAGTCTCATTCAGATTTTTAACAAAATAACCCATTCAAACTTATGATATCCCTCTGAATCCAAAGAAGACAGAAGATGAAAAACATTCTGAGTATCCAAAAAGACACCTTGACTTCTGAGCAGCTTCTCTGTTTCATAATTTCACCAGTGTGAAGAGCTCTTGTGTGCCAGAGTGTGTTGGTGTCAATCTAACCTGGCCTGATGAAGTTGTTGGGTGAAGGAGGCACTCCAAAGCCGTTTGTGATGTTTGGCGAGCTGAAGTCGTCCATCTCGTTGTTGAGAATAATTCCCGTTGATCTTGACATGACTTTGGAGCCCAAACTGCATGAAACAACAGCCATTATATAAAATACTAGAATGTATATACTCAGATCACTGAAAATTGAAGTATTTGGTCTTGGTTAATTGTAGGAAGGCCTTACTATTGGTTGATGGTGCTTGTGGCGGCCACAGCGCTTCCATCTTCGGCTACTACAGACAGGTGAGCGGTCCCGTAGTTTTCAGGCAGGTAGTACTCTGGCTCATAGTAGTTCATGTGATGAGTGGTTTCGTCTGTGATCTTTCTACGGAGCTCATCGGCGTAATAACTTGAGGTCATGTTATGGATGAGCTTTGGGGAAAGAAGGTGGAGTTATTTCAATAGATGGGTCATGTAATGGGGAGTTTTTCATCTATCCATTTTTGTATATTTTACCCTAAAGTTTTATTTCGTTAAACTGTTTTACTCATATCACATTCTACTGCTGGTTCTGGATCTGCTGCGGTCCTTTGTCTCATAGTTATGTTACACAGAATGACTGGCTTGCATTGTGATGAAGGTTCATTGCAGTTTTTGTGGATGATACATTTTAGATTTCTTTTAATTCAGCTTTGTGTATGAACAAAGTAACCACTTTGAAAACATTACAGACTAAGCAACATTTGGTAAATAAAACAAAAAGCTCAGAGGTCTAATCCAGGGATAAATTATGCTTAGCCCTGTTTTAGAAAGTAGCTACAAAACAGTGGCTCACTGTAGGCGCTTTTAACTATAGTTGCTATGTACTTAACATTAATATGCAACCCAATGTAGCTACATTAGCTTTAGCAATGTGAGTTTTGTCAAAGTTAAAACTTATGTAGCTACACTAGCTTTGTGGCTAATGACTACATAAGCCAGTGTAGCTTCTTTAGCTTTTGCATTGTTAGTTTTAGCAAACATAGCTAGAACACATGTAGCTACACTCACTATGTGGCTAGCATTACTACATTAACCAGTGTAGCTTCTTTAGGTTTTGCATTGTTAGTTTTAGCAAACATAGCTGAAGCTTATGTAGCTACACCAGCTACATAGTTAACATTACTGCATAACCCAATGTAGCCACACTAGCTTAAGTTTAAGGTATGTTAGTTTTGGTAAACATAGCTTAAGCTCATGTAGCTACACTACCTATGTAGTTAACATAACTACCCAAACTAATGTATACACTAGCTTAAGCTTAAGCAATGTTAGTTTCAAAAAGCTCATGTAGCTACATTAGCTATGTAGTTAACAGTACTACGCAACCCAGTGTAGCTACATGAACTTTAGTGATATTAGTTTTGGCAAAGAAAGCTAAAGCTCATGTAGCTACACCAGCTACGCAGCTAAAATAACTGCATAACCCAATGTGGCAACACTAGCTTTATTTTCAGAAATGTTAGTTTTAGCACACAAAGCTACAGCACACCCGGCTATGTTAGCTACATAGAAACAGTTATTTAGTTAACATAGCTAAAGCTGATATAGCTACATAGCTAACATTAGCAAACTTCATTAGCCTAAGCTTCATTAGCTACGTAAAGTATCTAAGTAGCTTATGTATCTACTGTAGCTAATTTAGCTTTGATAGCCTGAGCTTGAGCTTCATTGGCTACGTAAAGCATATATGTAGCTGATGCAGCTGATGTAGCTTAAGTATCTTCGTTAGCCTTACCCTTAGCTACATTTGCTGCATTAGAGTGTTTTAGTGGAGGACAAGGTTTTTCCATGTAGGCAGACTGTTTAGTCGGCTTTTGGTACTTCTAACCCTTACCTCAACCCTCACCCTAAATAGAAGTTTCAGACTTTTATTCTGAAAGTTTTAGTGTGTATTTATGCTCTGACAGTGGCAACATCTCACAGTAGTGGTCTGCAACTGGGAGCGTCTGATAGCTGCAGCTGCAGCCAGAGTCTTGGAAAACACTGGACTCCATTATTTTTGTACTGAAAATGAGCACTGCCTCTGCAGAAATGATGGCTGTGGACACAGGCTGTGAAACTTGTTTTTTTTTTTTCTTTTCTTACTTCCAGTGGTTGATTATTTACCTCACTGTGGTGGTGTAACAGTGTACTCTACAGCTTTGATAGAGCACATGTCAAAAGCAGCACCAATACTAAGCTCTGCAGCTCTTTCCATGACACGCCATCATTCAGGCTTGTTAATATGAGAACAGCTAGTATGTGTTAACCGAGAATGTTACATTTTGGCTCCCCTTCCAGTGCCATAGTGCTCCTTCTGCTTCAAAACAGGTTGTCTTTTGTTAAAGAGAATCCTAAGCTGCTTCTGGGTGGTAGCACAAAAATAGTAGGATTCCCCAAAACCTCAAGCCTTTGTTGTTTTCTGCACCATTTCCAGATCATGGCCTTACATCTGTGATGTTGAGGAACTTTGGATCTCCAAGTAGGGTCCTCTTTGCATAAGCAAAGCGAAAAGCCTCCACGATGCGATGGTTGGTGAGAATCTTCTTCTCGGTGCTAGACACACTATCTGCTGTTAAGTTGTACCCTGTAGAACATAAAACAGTTGTTAGTTACATAAATTAAACCACAGACAGGTAGCAGAGGAGGCAGCTAAACTGGATTTGACCCAGCCTGTTTCTGGGTTTTATTTAGTCGAAACGCTGCTGCTACCAGACTCTGGGTATTAGCCTGAGCTGTCAGCCAGAGGGACAGAAGAGGGGGAGGAGGAGGAGGAGGAAGCAGAGAGTTCAGTTTGATGGGTTTCAGCTGTCGGACAGAGAAAAGAGTCACGGCAAATCAGCAGGATGAAAGTTTCGGGCGGCCTCTGAAATGTGTGCGTGACGCCTCCGCCACTCGACTGTGTCCAATTAGAGGTAAATTGGTGAGATTAGTGTTAGTGTTTGAGGCAGGGGGGCCGCAGCGAGTGGGTGGCCAGTCAGAGGGAAGGAAAGGTTCGGAGAGATTAATTACTTCAGAGGGAAGTTTCCGTCTAATCCTCAGAGGAAGACACTGTCACTGTACTGAAAAGCAGCAAAGAGGAAGTGTCTGAGATAGGGACAGTTTCAATGTCCTCTAATGACCAGCAATTATAGGAGAAGGTTTCTTTTTCAGCACATCATGTTGTCGACTGAACAGATATCTGAGGTTATATGATGAGAGTGATGATAGACTGAGGTGGCTGGGGTTGATTAGCATCATATTCATGCAGGGTGCAGCTCAGACTGTGAATCTGTGATGTTAATTATTTCAATCAAACAAAAGCTCGACTCTCTGGGTTACAGTTATTTCCTCTGTGGTTTCAACTCCAATCTTTTAATAAGAGGAAGTGAAATGAAACTTTGTATTGTCTCCAGAGTTTAATGTGGCTGGTGTTCTCTGGTCACAAGATGCTTCATGTTAATCTCTGAGTTACAGGAAACTTTTTTAGTGTTTCCTTCGAAACGTTACGGTGGGATGAGAAGGGTTTGATTATGTTGGTTCAGCTATTTGATAGGGGTCATCTTGTGTCCTTTGAACTTGAACATAAATACAGCCTTCCAGCTCTCTATTTTAAGACTTCAAGCTTTGACATTATTTATAGTAACATAACTGCTGTGTGCCTAACCGTAAAATATAGAGATTTTTGTTAACAATTAAAGGAACTATTAAAAATAAAACCATATCATACATTTAAGAAATGTTATAAGAAGATAAAGAGGATAACAGTTTAGATATTAAGAAGAAATGGGAACTAGAAATGATGACCATAATCACTGACAAAGACTGGGAGAGTTCATGTAAAGAGGGACAGAAAAACATTATACAGTCTGCAGACTGCAGATCTCAGACACTCCCCTTGCAGACCTCTACTGTCAGACCCCGCCTCTGTTAGAACAGAATACATACTAAAACTTTCCAAACAAGAGTTGTGGTAAGGGTTAGGGGATCAGAAGTTAAAAGCCAACCTGGGTAACACTTTTTTGAAGGGGTGATGATAATGACTGTGTCATCTCAGTCTTATTTGGACCCATTCAAATAAAGTTTAACCAAAACCTGGCCTGCAAAGCATACAGGAAAAAACCTGTCCTCCATGAAAAATTTTAATGCAGCTAACAAAGCTATATTGGCCATATACGCTACATAGATAATGTAGCTAGGTAGCCAATGTAACTAAAGCGTAAGCTAACAAAGCTAATTTAGCTAATGGTATGTTTTATAAAGCTAATGTAGCTAAGTAGCTAACACTAGATGTTAGCTTTAGATTTAGATACGGTAACTATGTAGCTATATTACCTATGTAGCCAAAATAGCTAATGTAGCTATGTGAGCTTTAGCTACGTTTGCTGTAACTCACATTGCTAAAGCTAACGTAGCTAAAGTTAATGTAGTTACATTGGGTTAGGTAGTAACATTTACTTTGTAGTTTAGCTAAAGCAAGCCAGAGTTGACGTAACTACTTCTACAACAGGTCTATACACAGTTTAATCCTGGATTAGACTGCTAACAACTATTTCTGTTAATTTATGAAATTTTGCTTAGTATGTGATGTTTGCAATGATGTTATTTCAATAATGGAATTGCCAGATTTTTTTATGAATAAAGTGGATTTAACTGTAAATATGTTGTTCCAGCAAATTACTAAAGTAAATGAAGCTATGTTAGCTACATAGCAAGTATCTAAAACTAACAAAGGTAAGTTAGTAACTTAGGTTGTGTAGCTATGTGTCTAACCAAACTCAAGCAAACAAGGGTACTCTGGCTATTTTAGATTAAGTTACGTTGGCTAAAGCCAGACTTGTTTTAGAAATGGTTAAAACGTGTCTGTATCATTTTATCCAAGATAATAACTTGAGCCTTTTTCTGTTTTAATTATGAAATGTTCCTTAGTCTATAGTGTTTGCAATGTTTTTATTTCCTGAATGTAACGGTCAGATTTTGTTTTTAAATAAAGTTGATTTTATTGGAAATATGTTGTACCAGCAAATTACAAAAGCTAAAGCTATGTAGCTACGTTAGCTACAAAGTAAGCACAGCTAAATCTTAAGCTAACTAAGCTTAGTTAGCAACATAGGTTGCGAAGCTACATATCTAAACAAGCTAAAGCTAAAGCAAACAAGGCTACATTGGCTATGTTACTTTATGCTACATTGGCTAGAACCAGAGTCACTGAGGAAATGGTTTAAAATGGGTCTACATAATTTAATCCTGGATTAGGCATTGGGCCTTTAGTCTGTAAATTTACAATGTGTTTAGTTCATTAACGTGAGTGTCAGATTTTGTTTATGAATAAAGTTGAACTAAAAGAAAATTCTAAAATGTTGTACTGGAATTACAGCCCTTCCACTCTGACAGAGGCAGCGTTTTACTGTAGTGACCCGCTAGAGGGGCGTCTGAGATCTGTGGTCTGCAGCCACACACCCAATCAAGTAACAAGTAATGACACGTCGAATGACTTTGAATGGAAAGTAAAGACTCTTTTAGTCACGTCTAAATTTGGTAACACCTCCAATTAATGCTTGAGCGGTTGTAGTCTATCTGATAGGCCACGCCCCCATCTGTTGGTATTGTCCTTGATTATTGCATTAATGGCGAAACAGCAACAACAACATAGTTGATAACGAACTCCTGGATAAAACTGCAGCCCTCCACATTTACACAATAGTAACAAAGCCTTAAAGAAGTCTATGACATGAATTCAGAACAGCAGAGTAAAAAATTAAAAACACATAGACTTCTGGCCAGACGGTCCCCAATAGATGTAAACTATTAATACATGAATGCCTGCACTAGTTTGCACTAAAGAGAAGCTTCTGTCTAGAAATTCTGTCATAAAACCTAGATCAGTGGAGGGCTGCAGTGATGGTTTTCTTTCTTTGTCCTGTAGTCACTTTTACATAGAATATAATTATAAAGATTCAAGCAGCAGGTTTGAATTATGCACATATCAGTGGTCTTACAATAAAATACAACACATATATAAATTAATAAATAGAAATGTAAACTCTAAAAAGGGCTGTTATGCGACTCTTTTAACATGGTAAATCACCTTTTGACAGCTATACAATAGGCTCATAACTCTATAAAAGCTGTGATGTACAGTACAGTGGTTAATAAGAAATCTAGATAATGACACTAAAAGCCCTGAGTCATCACTGGCGTCATACATCTTACATGCTGCAGCTGGTTGAGAGCTGGATTTAAAATTTATTTTGTTCAGGCTGGAACGGCTGTCTGAGTCCAGTCCAAACCTTTCTACCACAATAGATCAATAGAGACAAATTACCACAGGACTCTACACGAAATATAACAGGACCCATCAGGACAGCTCACACTAATGGTGTCAATTAAAACAAAAAGAACCAGGACTGGGGTGTAACATGACATGAACAGAGTCAGGGTGTAATCTCCTCAGGACAAGCTGCACCTCACAGTCATTAATCAGTGGGGAAAACTTCATTTTTTTAACTTGGTAAAAATATGAAGTATGGTAAAATCATATTCAAAAGTCTGTCTGTAGTTAAAATGAGAAGTCACCTCTCAGAATAAGTCCATTAATGATTATCTGCCAACTCTCCAACCTTTGTTATACAACATTTCAAAGACTGCCATCATTCACATACTGAGACTACAGCTCTTCATTCATGCCCGGTAAAAAGCTGGAGCATGATTCTACTTTAGGATCACTCTAGGACACTTTTTCAAAGTAGATTGAACTCAATTCAGACTAGTCAACTTGACCAAAGTTTATCTGACCAAAGTCAAATTAGTGAAGCCTATTATGGCTAACATGCTAACACCACCAGCCTCTGGTTTTTCTAAAAGGTTAGCTTCCATAAACTGCTTTAGCATTAAGCAAAGGTAGGCCTGGGCCTCAGGTACATGTGCATCAAACATAAGGTGTTTATCTAAAATCACCCTATGATTAAGACATGTAGGCTATTTTTAATGTAAAAAATGGTCACAAAGTGGATTGAATAGCATTAAAATAGGTTTTGATTATCCAAAAAGCCCCAGCACAGTTCAAACCACAATAAAAGCCCCAAAATATCTTCCCACCAAGCAAATCAATGATGGGTAGATCCCCATAGACATACTGGAATAATAAAACTGTGGATTTATGTGTCATTAAAAGGCCTCATAAAAGGGCTTCATGTGGTCTTTGCCTGGAATCATTCTAAGTAAGACCGCTTGTTAACCTCCACATTGCTGTGCAGGTTACACATTGATCCAGGTGGTGGTTATAAGCTAGTTTAACCTGAAAATGTGTCTCCTTTTTGTAGATCAAAATTCTGCCAAACTCTCAGATGAATTCCATCAATAGTGCTGGTTTACATTTGAGTAGACGTGCATTTCAAAAGTTTGGCATTTGCTTTTAATTGGTGCTACAACCCCAGCTGTGGACAGCTGCAGCTTGGACCCGAATGTGACCGGCACTGTAGGCCTGAATTATAATACTAGTAAAAGTAAAACCAGCCATTCCTGTGCTGACTAGTCAGTGTGGCATCTAACCATTTGGGGAAATAATTGCTTGCACCCTGAAGTTAAGGACACCTGAGATCCTGTTACTTGCTTACGCTCACATTTAGAATTTATTCATGCAAATTAGGTAAGAACATAAGTGGGTCTGGAAAGATAGAGCTTTTATATAGATGATCTGAATGTTTCCCAGATGTTGCATGTTTTCTTGGCATGGTCACAGCCAAAACTGACCCTTTTATTTATTGTTGGGGGGAAGTTGAGCTCTATTTGCAGAGACAGTCCAGTAGTAAGAACATTTTTTACATTCTTTATATGTCTGCTGCAGTCGAATGTTATGAAATATAAAATGGATACCGTGACTATAAGAAGTATTCACACCCTTGGATGTTTTACCCTTTGATTGATTTTATAAATCAAGCATGGTCAATAAGATTTGGCATCAATGTCAAAGTAAAAACAGATTTCTACAAAGAAATGTCAGATTGAAAAATGTATGGAGATCGGATGTGAACAGCCCTTTTCAAGTCCAGCCACAAATTCTCTATTGGATTGAGGTCTGGGATTGTTGTCTTTAAACTATTTCAGTGTAGCTTTCACTGTATGCTTTGGGTCATTGTCCTGCTGAAAAATAAATCCCCCCCAGAGCTGCATTCTTCCTGTAGACTTAATAAGATTGTTCTCCAGGAGTTTCCCATATTATGCTGCATTCATTTTACCCTCTAACTTTACAAGCCTTGCAGGGCCAGCTGCTTGAGAAGCATCCCCACAGCATTATGTTGCCACCACCATGCTTCACAGTGGTGATGGTGTGTCTGTGTTGATTTGCAGTGTTTGGTGTCTTGTCTGATGGCCAAAAAGCCGCATTATAGCCTCATAAATCCAAAGAACATTCTTCCACTTGACCATGGAGGCTCCCACATGCCTTTTTTGCCAACGAGATTTTATCTGAGTTTTCTTCAATAGCGGCTTTCTCTTTGCCACTCTCCCATAAAGCTTTGACTGGTGAAGAACTGGGGCAACAGTTGTTGTATGCTCTCCCATCTCAGCTGCTGAAGCTTTTAACTCTTTCAGAGTAGTCATAGGTGTCTTAGTGGTCTCACTCACTAATCTCCTTCTTGCAAGGTCACCCAATTTGTGAGGACAGCCTGATCCAGGCAGATTTACACATGTGCCATATTCCTTACATTTCTTAAAGATGGATTAAATTACCCCAAGAGGATTTTCAGTGCCTTAGAAATGTTTTTCTATCTATCCCCTGACTTATACTTTTCAACAAGCTTTTCTCTGAGTTGCTTGAAGTGTTCTTTTGTCTTCATGGTGCAATGGTAGCCATGAATACTGATTAACCAGTGACTCGACCTTCCAGACAAAGGTGTCTTTTTACGACAATCACATTCACTGCATTCAGGTGATCCGCTTTTCCCTAACTGTGAGACTTCTAGCACCAGTTGGCTGAACGTCTATTGAATTAGGTCAGTCCCTTTAAAGGAAGTGAAAATTTATGCAATCACTTATTTTACCTTACATGCTTTTTTTATTTGACATAACTTTGTAGCAATCTGTTTTCACTTTGACATTAAAGAGGTTTTTTTTGGTGGTGGTGGTGGGGGGGGGGTCAAAATAGCCAAGTTACATTGACGATGATTGATTTATTAAATCAATAAAAGGGTAACACATCCACTTAGGTGAATACGTTTTGTACCTGCTGTATATCATAGTATTGTAGCTACTTGGATAAGATATGGGCCTGTTTTTCACAAAGTAGTTCAAGATACTCTTAGGTAACTCGAAGTCAACAAATCTTTTTATAGGACCAGATTTAGTGCACAATAGATCAACATGCTGCTCACAGCCGAGTCCTTTTTTAAGAGAGTGACTGGCAAAGTGAAAGCAGCTCACATTAAAGCACATCCTCTCCCACTCAGGGTGTTTTTGGACAAAGCATCAAGGCTTACCATTCAAGATGTTTAATATCAGCGAGAGCACAGGGCCGCTAGCGGGGGCATTGGGAACAGCCATGGTGTACTCCCCCACATTCACCCTTAGAGGCTTCTCATCCAAGACAGGCACATAATCCTTCAGATCCTCCATTGTGATGATACCGCCTAAACACAGATTGAAACACACTGTCAATGTGCACTTGGACAGAATTGGAAATTTAAATCCTGCTTACCATGGAAATTAGCTGTGCAGAGTGTGTTATTTTGATACGTATCCTGGAGTCTTTTTAGCAAGCAGCTTTTAGAGAGAATGGCAGTGGCAATGATGAAAATGGTAATGTGCTATTTTATGACATTAATGTCCTTTAAGTGTGGGGGAACATAGCGTAAAACACAACATTTGACAAAATAGGAAACATGCTGTTGGGACTATTTATGGTGGGTAAGCCAGTTAGATTCAACAAAGTGAATGCAGTTTTTATCATGTTTGATCAGACGCAACAAAGACTTTACTCTCAGAGGACATGACATGTGACTTATGATGCTGGATTATTCAAATAAAGGTTTTCACTTATTTTTGGTAGATCTTTTAAAATTAAAGAGTCTTGTTAAATTTAATGATCTACTAGTATCATCAAAGTTTAAAATCCTGGTACCTTATCAACTCTCCTGCCAAATCACAACAAGTCTTATGAAACTTAGAATAAAGAGCAAGATCAGACTGCCCTTTTTCTTATGTAATTTACACAGACTGAACTTTAATCTGCTGTTAAAAGCAACTGGCACCAGGAGAGAGAAAAAATTCCTTTGAACAGGCAGAAACCCTGAGTGGAAACCAGACTCTTTTGAGTAGCTATCTGCTGTGACACTTTAGGCCAGTAAAGTAGGATAGCAGGGAAGGCAGACAGTCTTGGTCTATAATCTTTCCTCATCAACATAAATAAAATCATCCTACCTGCAGCTTTGATATCAGCAACAAGGTTCTGAGCCAGCTCCCCCTGGTAGAACGCGTTGGGACCCTCCTCGGCTATCTTCCTGTAGGTCGCTGCCAGCTTGGTAAATTTGATGTGATCATTTTCTTTAAGGACGTCACCATTTTTCCCACAAAACACTTCACTGAAATAAAAGGAAAACAAAAACTGGATGTAAGAAATGGAGTTAGTCACGTTAATATTGCTGATTAGTTTGTCAGTTACTCTTCTTACACTTTGAATTCAGTCGTCATGCCCTTTTGCAGCATAAAGTGATCACATTTACATTAGAGAGCAGACATGCATTGTTGGTAGCCATGCCTCAATTCATACCCTGCTTTGTCATTTATTTGACTTAAAAATACATTGTGTGACTTTTAGATAGATATTGATTTCGCTGGTCTATTAAAGGCCACAACAGAGAGTACAGTCTAGACCTGCCCTCTTTGTAAAGTGTCTTGAGATAACATCAGTTATGAATTGGTGCTATAAAAACAATGATTGAATGTCAGTGTCAAGTGTCTCCTTTCTCAGTGTTCACACCAAGTGCAGCATTTTTATCAATTCAGAAATGCCTGAATTTGATCTGGTTCTTGTTTCACTGATATACACTTTAAAACATTTGGTTTCACCTGTTGATTATTAAATTCAGGTGTTTTAATCAGATTCATTGCCACAGATGTATAAAATAAAACAACTAGCTATGTAGTCTCCATTTGCAAACATTTGTGCTACAAAATAGGTCGTTCTGAAGGGCTTGGTGACTTCAAGTGAGCCAATTTGCCAACTTTAACCCATTTTCTGTCACTTTTCGACCCGTGTTACCACTTTTTGACCGCTTTTTCCCACCTTTTCCTGATCATTTGGCTCCTTTTGTCACTTCTAATCCCTTTTTGCCACTTTCAACCAATTTGGCAACTTTCATCCATTTTTGCCTCTTTAAACCCGTTTTTTGGCCACTTTTTGATCCCTTTTCCCCCTTTTTTTGCCAAGATCTATCCTTTTAAGCCAATTTTACCACATTTTAA
The DNA here is from genome assembly GCF_018320785.1 of Cheilinus undulatus. Classification (NCBI taxonomy): domain Eukaryota; kingdom Metazoa; phylum Chordata; class Actinopteri; order Labriformes; family Labridae; genus Cheilinus; species Cheilinus undulatus. Next base: position 32,840,715 of record NC_054881.1, read on the forward strand.
CCCCTTTTCAAGCTCATTTTGTATCTTTTAGCCACTTCTTTAGGCTTTTAGCCACTTTTAACCAATTTGCCAATTTTACCCATTTTTGGCCCTTTTAACTCTTGTTGTCACTTTTTAACCCATTTCAACACTTTGTAACCCTTTTTTAATCACTTTTACTGCCAATTTCTGCCACTTCTAACCAGTTTAAACCACTTTTGAACCCCATTTTCACGACTGTATTTTCCCAATTCTTTGCCACATTTAAATTTTTTTTTGGCACCTTTTAACGGCTTTTCACCACTTTTTATGCATAGATCCACCACTTTTAACCAATTTTGGCCACTTTAACCACCTTTTTCATGCTCATTTTGCCTCTTTTGTCACCTCCAACCTTTTTTGCCGCTTTTAACCAATATGGAAATTTTCCTTCATTTTTGCCTCTTTAAACCAATTTTTTGGCCACTTTTTGCCACTTTTTTTTGCCAAGATCTATCCTTTTTAGACAGTTTTGCCACTTTTTTTACCAATTTGCCAATTTTCACTCATTTCTGCCCCCTTTTTGCCACTTTTTGACCCATTTAAACACCTCGTAACCCCTTTTTAATCACTTTTATTGCCCATTTCTGCCACTTCTAACCAGTTTAAATCACTTTTGAACCCTTTTTTGCCACTGTATTTTCCCCTTTTTTTGTTACTTTTAACCCATTTTTGCCACCTTTAAATGTTTTCCACCAATTAATTTTGCCAAATTTTGCCTCCTTTTGGAATGTTTTCAATTTTTTTTTCTATCACAGTTTTCTCAGCTTCTTCTACTTAGGTTTTTGGCATCCTAACATTTGAGTGCAAAATGGCTTAACTATGAAGTCTGACATAACTTCCTAAATGGTTTGGAGCAGTGTGTTCATCCTGATCGTTAACATCACCAAAAAAGGTAACTCTGTTTTTAGAAAAAGGGTTTACATTTTGAAAAAGGTGATAATTTACTACAGGATAAAATTCATATTTTGTTGCTTTGATGAGAGTGGTTATTATCTAGGTTAAAAATAAAATTAAAAAATGGTTATCACTGCTCAACCTCCATAGGCTGCACATTTGGTGCTGTCTCAGAGCTCTTGTACATGAGGCACTAGGCTATCAGCACCCAAATTTTACTCTTTTGGCAGAGAGTTATAACTCCAATATGTTTTTAGTCAGGCAATAACTGGGTGAGCCTGTATGAATAATTGACATTTGCTTTGTTAATATTTAAAATTACACATTTTATGCCTTTAATGAGACTGTATTTTACAGTGTAGACATCATGCTGTCTAAAGGAATACAGGAGGCTGGCAATTAAAACCAAAAACTTATTCTAGAAATGTTGATAGAGGTTATAAATCAAGAGAGAAGGTTTATTAGCTCATCTAGTTTCAAACAACCAGGCTAGTCAGTCTAGTGAAGATTATTAAGATGAGATTCAGGTTATCCAACACTCCAACTCACCACAGGGCTGCATCTTTAATGATTGTTTTCTTGTGACTTTCCAGAGCTGAAGCAAGAGCCCGGCCCAATGGGAAACCTTTCTCTGCAATTTCAATGCTTGGCTGAAACAAGTCCTTCCAAGGAAGTTTACCATGTCGTCGGTGTGCCAGCTCATATCCTCGGATCTCCCCTGGCACTGCAATAGACAACCCTCCTACCAATCACAGAAACAAGTGAGTTATTCAGACAGTATTTAAGCACATTTGTACACACAAAAAAAAAACATGCATGCTTGGGTTTGTCATAGACCTCTAAGCCTGGATAATTTATTCTGCCCTTTTGCTACTTTCACAAGGTCATCTGCTTTCATTATGGCTCATTTCCATGCATGATAGCGCCAGTTGAACATTACCTTTCTGGGATAAATCTTCACTGCTCCCAAACATGTTTTCTGTTGCATTGCGTGGTGCTGTCTCTCTGGCATCAATTGTCTCAACCTTCCCTGTGTGCAAGTCACAAATCAGGGAAATACATCACTTGTATTAGTCCATTATGTCAGTGGGAGGGTTAAGAATATGAAGTTGTGTTTGTTAAGTGTCTCTGTGGAAAGTTGTACCTGTTTTTGCATCAAAGATGGTGAAGAAAAGTCCTCCACCGATGCCCATACTGTGAGCGTTCATAAGTCCGACACACAGTAAAGCAGCTATAGAAGCATCAACTGCAGACCCATTATTCTTCAGTATGTCTCTATGGTTGAAATTAATTAAAAAACACAAGGGAAAGAATGGATGGAGGATTAGTTTATTAGCACACTTAAGATCTTAAGACCCTGTGTTGGCAGACACATAGAGAAATTAAATACATCATGTTCACAGGGATTTGCATGTTTGCTTGACTTGGTGTGTATAAATGCATGGTATGTTTGCATGCATGTATGGGTCTGTTTACAGCCCTGCTTCTGTCCTGGAGCATGTTTCCGTGTGTGCTACCTCTCACCTGCCAACCTCTGAGCACGGCCCAGCATCTGCTGCCACTGCTGCCCTCGGGTACACATGCGGTTGCTTTCTTTGCCCAATGCCGAAAAAAACACCAACAAAAGTAGCGACAGATGCCAACAGTAGCATTGCCAGGGCCAGAATGATTGTCTTCTTTGCCATTTTGACAGCTCAGGTACAATAAATCCTTTACTTACAATCTAAACAGAGAAAAAAACATTGCATCTAAATTAAGTAAGGCACTTGTAAAATAAGAGACAAGTGGAATTATTGCAAAGCCATGTCGTCAAAACTATACTTGATACAGATTAAAGGGTTGAAACATTTAGACAAATATTACATATGGCATAAAATAGAAGTTAAGTATTACATTTCCAGTTATTCAAAAGAAATATATGCCCTTGCAAAAATATTTAAACCCGAAAATGGAAATTTCCAGCATGCACATAAAGCAGACTTTAATGTAAAGATAACATCGGACTGAATTGGATTAGAAAAGATTAATTGGATCAAACTGGATTTTACTGGATTGGACTGAATCATGGACTGGACTGGCACTCTTTGAGGGGCAATTTGGTTCACAACATGAGTCAGTGCAGGCTATACACTGTTAAAAGTTCACACAAAGATATAAACACACAAAATACATCAATCTCATGGGTGTAATAATGGCATAGAGAGAGATATGAGACACAGAGTACAGCAGTCATAATTTATATACAGAAATACAAATTTTATATAGAGTCGACCTTCTGTGTTTGGAATCTATTAAGACAATACATTTCCAGAATTATTCCCTTCAAAATGTAGATTTTTGCATTGCTGATTGTATTAACTTGTAATATTGTCATGAACTGTATTGTATTGTATTGTATTGTATTGTATTGTAATGTGTAATTGTAGTGTAATCTACACTGGTTCACAGTGACTTCATTGTCAGGGAGTCATCCAGTCAGTAATAGTGCCTTAGTCCAAGCCAGCTACAGTATAAAATCAAAGTATTCGAAGATTATGTTATGCATCCATCACAAGGTTACTGGACTTTCTTTTAAGCATATTCTGTTTTCTTATAACCAAAAAATACTGTAATACATAAGAGTTGTACAGCACAATTGATAGATTTGATAAGCCCTGATTTCAGCCATCAAGATAACATAATCAGAACTTCTTGATGTGACATTTTCCTCTTAAATCAGCCCCAGTCATCGTGGTGCATCTGGCCTCTGATAAGCATTGTGCAACAAGAGGAAACAACCTTTCAGTTTGTTTATGACATCGGCTTATCTAAAGATAACGATGTTTATACTCAGAAAGACAATTACAAGTAAGGCTGGACTGGCAGGAGTAAACAATGTGGGAAATTGCTGAGCATAATAGAGGGCCATGGTGAATTAATTTGTAAGTTACAAGAACAATCAACAAAAGAGTACTGTCAAAGTGAGACTGAGTTTTTAGACTCCTTTAAACTAACACGTTCCTGGTTTTGTTTTTTAATTTACAGCACAGTATGAGCGCAGAAGCAGCTAAGGTAGCATTGAGTTGCAAGACTGAAGTTTTGATTATAAGCAGTAGAGGTAAGATTTAAGTTATAACTTCAGCCTACACTGAAACTATCTCAGCTGATGCAACACCTTGAATGTTAGTAGAGCATAAAAACCATCATAGGTACCGACTGACGATCAAACTAGGCAAATTTTGAGCTTACGCACAGCTAGTGCGACCCACAGCTGTTTAAGAAATAGTTACGAGAATGGTGGCTCACTTTAGTTTTGTTAGCTTTAGCTAAAGATAACATAGATACACTGGCTACGTAGCTAACGTTACTACACAATCCATGTGGCTATGTTAGTGTTACCTTTAGCAATGTGAGCTTTAGCAAACATAGCATAATCTAACATAGCTTTGTTTGCTTCAACTACATCAGCTATGTAGCTTATGTAGCTTATGTTGCCCCATTAGCTTTAGCTGCTTTAGAGTGTTTTCATGGTAGACCATATTTTTCCCTGTAAGCAGACAGTTTGGTTGGCTTTATTAAACGTTCTGTAATTAGGTTTTGCAGTTCAATGTTATTTTAAAAGTTTTAGCGTGTATAATGGTTCTGTCAGAGGTGGCATCTCACGGTGGTGGTCTGCAAAAAGGGAGCATCTGAGATCTGCCATCTGCAGCCAGGCTGTCTTGATATTTAAAGCCATTCTAGGGTGCTTTTGCTTTGTGTTGTTTTTGCGCTCCCTGTGGTCTCATTTCTTTGCTGATAATGTTATGTACATGTCTGTGTATTTATAAAAAAATCACGTCTTGCTAGCAAATCCTAATGTTATAGTGTAAAGCATGACCTTGTTTACAGGTGATGCTTAGATGTAGAAAACAGAGATACATATGCTTCTTCGTGTAGTCCAGTGACTATTTAGATATTTTGGTGTGAAATATTTGAAGAGGCCTTTTTTTCAGTTAGACTTTGGCTTCACCTGAGCTGTCAAATTTAGCAATGTCATAACGTATGATTGATATTTGTGTGCTGGTATTGAGCTCCAATTCTGCTTTTTTTCTCCTTTTTTTGAGTCATAAAAAGATTGTGTAATTATTTTTGGAAATATACTCCTCCCCTAAAAACCTTACGGGTCTGATGAAATCTGCTCACTGATATAAAAGAATGTTACACCATCAAGCATGAGTCCTTTATGTGTGGTGTACCTGTGGTAGTGTGGTGTGGAGAAAAGATCGTCCTTACTAATCAATCACAAAACATACAGACTCATACAACATATGTATAAATAATAATAATAGTAATAATTCTATAAAACATCTTTCTAATAGGATCCATATTTTATTTTCACGTAAAAGAGACGGCCCTTTGCACCAGCTCATTCACCAACAACCAATCACTGGCCTCAGTTCAGTCTTGACAAATTCCTCTGTTTGTGAGCAACCGAGAGGTGACTCAGCTCATTCGACAGAGTCACTGACATTTGTGTTAAAAAGACATACCATAGATTACTTTACACTTTTGATGCAATTATCAGTTTAAAAGCATCGTAGTTTAATGTCAGCACTGGTACTTTTGCCTTCAACTGCAGTTTCAAAGTTCTTCCTCTTTAAGTCCAATTTGAGATAGATCTTGCTCCCCTCAATGATCGTGGGGGCATATCCCAAGTGGACCCTTGTCGCATAATTTGTCTGAATAATCCTCTAGTGTGTGGTGTGAACATGAGTGTTTTACTGCACATATTTGATATTTACAATTTTAGGTCATAGTACCTCTGACGGAGTACCCGTAACAGCCAATGAGATCGATCAGACAAGGTGTCACCACCTGGATCATACGTACTTTCACTGCTCACAACTATAAACACAACTGTAGCTTCATTCCAGCCAGGATTTCATCCTGAGTCTTTCCCTTGTTTTAGGATTTTTGCTGCCAGAGCAGCCTGTTGTGGAGGGACAGCAAGAGGGTATCGACAGTCATCCGTGTTTATTTGTTTTTTTCATGTGATCAACCAAGGTCATTGCCAGGTCAGCAGTGTGGTCTCAAGTGATCTGATAGTCTGGCTGCGTTGTCTAGTGTGTGCGTTCAGAGGATTAAAGATGAAAAATCATTGAAATTGTCCTGACATCTGTGCCTGCCCACGTTTTAATTAATTAATTTAAATCGCCTAGTGTGTGGCCGGCCTTAAAGTTTGAAAATGGACCTGCTTTTACAGGTAACCTGAAGACTTAACCACAGAAGAAAGGAACTTGTTATGGGTTTAAAAGGAAATAAATGAACAGTATAAAAGGTGAATGTCTGGTAACACAAGGTTCAGGTGACTCTTGACTGCCACTGAGCTGTCTGTGAGTTTTTGTAAAGTGAAATGAGACATTCAGGAGCAGTGGTGGACTATTTCACATCACTATGTCTGCAGGGAGACTCTGATAAGGCTTAACCAAAGTTTGTCAAAAGGGACAATAAAGCATGCAATTAAAGGAAATTAGTGCACTAATCTTAGATTATAGTTAATTGTGATTAATGTAACTAATCTTGACGGTCCTAGCTATAATTGATTAAACCCCAACAGCAAAGGCTGTTTTGGTGTTTATAGTGTGGTCTGACACCTACCTCTAGCAGCAGTTTCAAGCATTAAATATTACCATTCAGTAATAAGCAGACTTGATGCTGTTGGTCTTGTTCAGACCTTTAGTTCTTAAAGAGACATCAATAGTGTTTTTTGTCTTATTTATAGCCATCTAAAAACACCTCATAGGAGCTTTAATTGAAATTTCTGTGCTGAAATGTTTGTTTGAAACAATGCACTCCAGACAGATAGTAGGTTATGTAATGATAGTGAGTGAACCTTTAAAATGTCATCAAAGTTAAATTAAATCATATGACACTGTATCATATTTCTTGAATATCTTTGTGTGTTGTATCCTCTGGCCTTCGCTTTTTAGGTGCCGTTAAGACAAATCAGAGAAGGAAAAGCAGAGGGTTTTTCAGCTGAATGGTAACTCCAAGCCTTAAGCTGGCTGTCATGCAGATTCTCTGCCTTGTCAGAAACGGAATCCAAATTACATAACCACTATTTGATTTGATGGAGCTGCACTACACAGCTATATAAACATTTCGGTCCACAATCAATAGTCCCGGCTCTCACAATGTACACAGTTACTTCAATGATTAAGATTTACAGGTATTTTTGTTTGCTGAAACAAACCTGTGATTTTAGATTCAACACTGAACCCCATGGAAGATTAAAATAAGCCTCTTTAAAATCATTTTCTTACCTTGATTTCTCCTGAGGCTTCAGCAGCACACTGCTCACTGTGTGCAGTAATAGGTGAAGGCTCGCTGTGGTTCTCAATATGTAACTATGACAAAATCATTAAACTTTAACCCAACCTATCATAAACACCTATCTTGCGTTACCCAGGGGTGAGAAAGAAAATGCAGACAGAGAACAAAACGGCTCGAGATGGCATTAAAGTTATCATGTGAGTAATTAGTCATCTGTATGCAATCTACACATCACTTTCTAAAACGCCACACAACAGATGTGTGGCCCTGAAACTGAGAGGCAACAACACTTCAGATGATGAATAGTTCTTTATCTTAAATAGGACTATCTGAAACAAAGACAAACAAGCAGTAGCCTCAGGTTCATTTCAAAGTTGTGACACTTGAGACGTCAGCATTCATGTAAATACATGGGGACCATTTTCATACATGCACTTTTTAATTGTCCTTGCACAACAAATTTTACGAAAAAAAAGGTTGTTATAGAAGTGTTAAATAAAGTGCCTCCTCACCAGGAAGATGAAGGCCTTCAGGGCTGAGAGGAGATCACATCTGCCATGAGGGGGACGAAGAACACAAAGAACAAACCACAGGGGGACGGTGTGAAAGGGTGCACAAGTGGACCAGTTAAATAAGCAGCAAGGCACAAGATGGGTGACTTTCTAAACTTTGACATAGGGGCCCCCAGGCTTTCTAATAAGCAGCCAGCCCCAGCTCCAACGATAAAATGGTTCACAGAGAATCTTATGTGTTTAGGTTTCAAATAGCCTTCAGGTGCTCCATGATTGGTGGTGTTAAGGCAATTTGAAATGGCCTTGAATTTGATTCCTGAAGATAGATCAACAGAGTTTTCACTTCCAAAAAGCAGCACTAAATGTGAACAATATCAGGCTTTTAATACAAAGAAGTACTTTTCACACTTGTCATTTAAAACTGAGGGTTCTCCCCACATAAATGTACATTTTCATTCATTTGAGCATTGTGTTGCACATGTAGCGACAGCTGTGATAGCACATACTCTTAATGTTTGTGTTTTCACAGCTGTGACCTTTCAGCTATAATAGATATTCAGGGTTAGTGAATTAGCTCTCTGTAAAACATACATAGGCATAGCATGACAATATTGCACTTGCACTGCTTGGGCAAAAGTTTTCAGATGCCTGGCCACTATGATATTTTATTCAAATATACATTCAAATACATGTACAGCCTCCAATCTTCTATGGTGGCTTTCCGCAAGATTTTGGAGTGTTTCTGTGGGAATTTGTGCCCTTTCTTTCTGTAGTACATTCATGAGGTCAGGCGCTGACATTGGATGAGAAGGCCTATCTCACAGACACCATTCCAGTTCAACCCAAAGGTGCTTAATGGGGTTTAGGGTCAGCGCTGTTAGGCCTTTCAGGCTGGCAGGGCTCCCGAACCTAATTTTGAACCAGTTCAAACCTTTGACATAGGGGCCCCCAGGCTTCCTAATAAGCAGCCAGCCCCAGCTCCAACGATAAAATGGGTACTAGTTTGAACCAGTTTCAAACCAAAAGAAAATTGGTTAGGAACCTGAAAAATTGGTTCTCAGCTGGAACCAAAATATACTTAGTTCTTCCTTGGGAACCATGACATTATCAGTGGTTGTGTCATATTCTAGATTGCAATGAATGGAAAAGGGAGAAAAAGTGGTCTGCCTAGGAGATGAAATGTGTGGTTGTAATCTGGTTATCTGCAGAATTCCAGGTGATGCTGGAGAGTAGTACAAGAAAGAGCAAGTTACATGCCGAACTTGTGGAAGAGAAAGTGAAGGCGGGGTTCACCTTAACGCCAGACCAGACTTAAGAAAGTGAAGAATTAATACCAGGACAGCAAGACAGACTTGGGCAAAAGTGGAGCTGGACATGGTGATACATCTCCATCATGTCCTCCCACTTTGGTTCCACTTAAACTGGTATGAAAGTGGGCTGGTTTGTCAAAAAGCACCAAGGTTCTGACACTCTAGAACGGAGCCAGAGCCATACCCAGAACCGTGTCCATCCGAAAGCACTGTATGTGGGGCAGTCAAGCTCTTTCACACCAAACCATGTCTTTATAGTCCTTGTTTTGTGCAAAGGTGCACAGGCATGTTGGAATAGAGAAGAGCCTTCCCAAAACTGTTGCCACAAATTTGGAAGCATCACTGGAGATTAGAAGCCTAGCCCAAACCCTTAAAAACAGCCCCATATCATTATCCATCCTCCACCAAACTTGACAGTTGGCACATTGCAGTCAGGCAGGTAACAATTCTGACTGCCAAACAGAGAAGTCCCTCCACTGAACATGTTTCCACTGTGCCACAGTCCAGTGTTGGTGTCCAGTGTTACACCACTCCATCCGATGCTTGGTGTTGGACTTGACGAGGTGCTTGATTGTATATACTTGTAGTAATAGATCTGATTAAAAACACCTGAATTCAATAGTCAACAAGTGTGGCCAAATACTTTTGTATATATAGTGTATCTGGAGACTGTTAAACATAGCCAACTTCTAATCTTGTATTTTTTATTCTGAATAAGATATAATAGCTGATTTGTTTAATATTTACACATGAGCCGGTTGAGTTGGCTTTATACTGATGATGAATGTGAATCAGAATCACAGAATGGCAAAGCCTTCATTTGAACTGACACCTAGCTGAATGTTCACTTGTGTGCAGTGGACTAAACCAACAGCTGTTTTCTGCTGATTTCTTCTTATTAAAACAAAACATATCCAGTTTGCCATTCTGTTGTTTTCCTGCATATAATGCCAAAAAAGTTTTCTTTCAGCTTTTTAATATGCGCTTCCATGTTTCCATTTCTTCTGCATTATTTCTGCCCCTTACTTCTTCCCCTGTAAACACAATTACTTTGAATGCATGGCAGAGCCTGATGATATACGACACATCTACACCATGGCGGTGCAGTGACAACTCACAGGCTGTCAGTCTGTAAATCATTTCATTTGCTGTAGGCGTTCGAGCCAAGCCGTTTAAACACCTCAACAGAAAAGTAAAGGTCCTACTTTTCTTTTGGCTGTGTAGAGGAAAACCTCCTACATCCAAAACCAAGAAAAGCTAGACTCAAAGTCAGTCACCCTGTTCCTCACTTTAGCCCAATCATGACCCTTAAGTATAAACAGATAAAATCACAAACACTAAAGAGACGATAGTGTCCCTAATGCAGTGAGAAGCAGACCAGGAGCAGGAGCAGGAGCAGCCCAAAGATAACACTGCTTCTCAAGAGTGGAGTGTACTCCTGGCTGTCAGCCCCAACTCCTCCTGCACTTAGATGTCCCAGAGTTCCCTGCATGTGTCTTAGAAAAAGCACATAGAGTTGTTTTAAACTTTTTTTTAACATATTCTCCCCACTCTCTGAGGAAGATCAGTCTGGACGGTTGAGTGCTGCTACAGTAAGTCTGCAATTTAAAGGCCTCCTTCACATGAATGATTCTACAACATAGTGATGCCAGAATCCTGCAAAATAACTCATTATATCTACTATGAAACCCTGCTAACAGCAACTGTTTCATGATGTTGTATAATACCATATCATATTCTATCATATATTACATTGTATCATATCATATTGGATTATCCTGTTGCATAACCTATTATACCTTATCAAACAGTCATATCATAATGTACCTTTCTGTACCAAATCATATTGTTCTGAATGTCATTATATCAAACTGTCTGTATTGTTTCTTATTATACCATGTCTTACTACGCCCTACCACATCTTAGAGCATCATATCATATCATATTATACTGTGTAGTATCATATTGAATTGTATGGTATCGTATTAATCTGTATTGCTCAGTGTTGGATCATATTTTGCCATACCTAAAAACACTGAGTTGCATTGTAACACATCATATCTTACTGTATCGTATAATGTAGTACTGTGATAATATAACATTCCTTCTAAGATCATACCATCGTATACAATAACATGTTGTCTTATCGTATACTTTATTGTACCTTAATATATGGTATCCTACTTTTCTGTATAGTACAGTATGTTATCAAACTTTGTCTTATCATATCGTCGAATATGTATGCCTATATCTCATTCTATCCAAATAATCTGATGTCTTAGCAAACCAAGTTCTACCCTATGATACCATATATATCAAACTGTATTACTGTATATTGTTTTGTATCAGTTTGCATTGTGTAGAACTGGATTGTGTTGTAGCATACCCTACCTCACTGTATTGTAGCTTTATTGTGCCATATCTTACAATATTGTATTGCTCTGTATTGTATTTTAGCTTCTTGCATTGTATGATATTGTACTGTATCATATCATATCATTTTGTATAATTTCTTACTGGATCATACTGTCACATACAATACCATACTGCCTTATACTATACCTTATTGTACCTCATTATATGGTATCCTACTGCTCTGCATGGTATGTTACAGTTCAATGTCTTATCTAGTTCTACCGTATCATGCTGTGTCTTATCATAACCTGTTTTATCTTATCCTATCGTATTGTGTAGTAATGCAATAATATATAATTTCTTCTGAGATCATACCATCGCATACACTATCATATTGTCTTATACGATACTTAATTGTATCTCATTGTTATATCCTATTTTTCTATATTATATTTTAGCAAAATTTGTCTTCTTAAATATTAATATATCATCCTATGTCTTATTAAACCATGTTTTATCCTATCATATCATACCGTATTGTTTTGTATTGTATCATATTGTATTGTAACATATCGTATGCAGCTCTAATGGAGTTTACTCCTTAGGTAGAGGCGCAGCTCGATGGTGGCTATATTACATGTTTTGGTGCTCTGATTGGCCCATAAAGATGTGACAGAACGTTCATCCAATCACCCTCCGAGTCTTTTTTCAAAGGCTCTGCCCTTTCCCAAATGCTGTCTATGAGTGGTATGTGTGGAACAAATCCATCTGGCGTGCTCGGTTACCATGTTTTACCCTATCATATCTTATTACACATATCAAACTGCATCATATTGTTTTGTATCAATTTGCATTGTGTAGAATTGCATAACACTGTTGCATGTCTTATTGCGTATTTTTATTGTCTTGCACTGTATTACATCATTTGCATTGTATCCTACTGTACTATCATTTTGTATAACTTCTTATTGGATCATACTGTTGCATACCATACAATATTGCCTTAAACTATGCCTCATTGTACTTCATAATATTATGGTATCCTACTGTTCTGCATGGTATGTTACAATTTTATGTCTGAATTCATTTTATCTTATCATGCTGTGTCTTATCACAACATGTTTTGCCCTGTCACAGGGGTTCCCAAAGTGGGGGTCGGGACCCCCTGGGGAAGTCACATATGCATTCCAAAAAAACTTTAAAAATTCAATTGATTGTTGTATGTTTTATTCATTATTGTGGGGAAGAAAAACTTTAGATTACTTTAATTTAGAATCAAACCACAATTATAAAGAGATAGAGATTTGTGCTTAAATGTAAGAATTGTGTATAAAAACTTCCTAAAATGTAAATTTTATATGATGCTTTATGCAACAGCATACGCTTCAGCCACCTCCTCAGATGGTAGGGGTCCCTGGTCTCTGGCTGTTATGTTGGGGGTCAAAGGCGGAAAGATTTAGGGAATCCTTCCCTTTCGTATCATATTGCATCTTATTATATTGTGTCTTATGGTATCTTATTGTTTTGCTTAGCTTTACACTGCATCGTTTCATACGATAAACTGTGGTTTTGTTGTATTCTGTCTGATGGCATGACTTTGTTTTGTACTGTTCTGTACTGCGTCATACAGTACTGTACTACTGTGTGGTAGGGTTTGGTGTTGTATTGTACAGCACTGTAAGATGCTGTTCTTTCTTTCACACATTGTAAAAAAAGAGAGTTGTCTGCTACCTGCTGAACTCATGTGTCAATAAAACAACATTTAAAAAATACAAGCCATCATCATGGACCCTAAGAGTGAAGTAAAATCCTTAGATCTAGTCAGAGACAGCATTTAAAATTTATCAGTATATAAGAATGCATAGGGCACAGGGAGAAAACCATAGGCTTACCCAGTCATCGAGCATACAGTCAGAGTCACTATTGCTCCAACAGCTCTGCAATTGGTCTGGGAGGTGATAAAACTTGTTAAAATCAATCACATAGTTTTTTTTATAATGGTGATGTAACACTGTCCTGAAGTCATCTGTCATGCTCGCCATCTAGTGAGACACAGATTAGCCAGAAGCTTTACATTGTTAACAAGGTGTCATGGTGAGTGAAGCTTAAAGCTATAAGAAGGAACTAAAGCAGGCATGTCATCTCACTAAAGCCCCTCTGATACCAACACTTCTATAACTGCATCCATCCTTATAAAATCTCCACTCTTCTTACATTTGATTTTCATTCTTCTAGGTAATGTTTTCTTTATGGTTTGTCTTAGAGGGTTTTTTTCTTGAATTTCTCACAGGTCTATGCAATTTTGCATGCTAAATAAAGAAATACTCAAATTACTTTAGATGACCGGTGGCAGTTGATAAAGCATGCATGGAGATACGTTCTGGGTTAAAACAAAATTTCTTGGGATAACTCTTTCTGGTTTGGCATTGCATAAATTTAAATTGACTGATTGATTTAACAAGCTCCAGTTATTTCTACATCCCCCCAGCATGGTTATGAATATAAAGAAAAGAGAGCATTAAATCTACTCCAGTTCAGATGCTGAACTTGTTGCTCATTAGACCTGTATCACAAATAATCTATTTGTCTTAAATTGTTAATGCTTCTCTGCTGCTCAAACTTACAGGTCATGTTTTTTCTAGTGTGTGATTAAATCCATCTACTAGCCCATCCATCTGGACCTGATCGATACTGTTGCTAATTTGGACCCCCATAACTTGAGTGTCTGCAGCGTGCATAGCTGATGGATGTACTTGGGTTAGAGACTATTTTGCAATTTAAACAAGGCCATCTAAGTGTGATTACTCAGAATCAGCAGACTGCTCCTGCTTCATCAAACTACCCAGTGGGTAATATTCATTTCCCTCAAACTTTCAGAAAAATAACCCAAAAGTATTCTGTGCTTGAGTTTGAAACTAATCACAGGGGTGAAAGTTTTTAAGTTTTTGAAAATATGTTGCAGCACCAAGTTTCAATGGATTGTTAACCGAGTACAAATTCTATCAAAGCTTGAGATCCCAAGGAGGAAGACAAATCAATATCTATCTATCTATCTATCTATCTATCTATCTATCTATCTAATTTTATGTTACATTATGTAACTGTTACATAATCCCCTTCGAAAACACGGGATTAAAACAAGTCTACTTTCTCTCATTGACTCAGCGTCAAGTAAACCACCTGTGCGTTATGCTTTGGGGTCAGCTAAGAATTGCAATCTGCCAACAGTTTCCTCCATGCCTCTCAGCCTCAGCCTGTGCGGAGGAACGCGATCTGATTGGCTGAAAAGCGCACGAGCTCTGAGTAAAGCAAAGGATGCCAGAGTGCTCAGGCAGTGCATGCACGGATGTAAGCAGGGGACGACGGCGAGATCGGGCACACATTGTTTATGATGCTGCTTTACACTTCGGAATAGCTTTAAAACTTTAATTCACACTATTTTTCTGAGGGGACATTAGTATTTCGGCCGCATCTCGCTGGAAGTTAAGTGTAATGTTTTGGCTGCATGTTGTAAAATCCCTCTCACCACCACAGCCTCCTCCTTCGACACATCCTCTCAGGAGTGATGGGCTCTAAGTTGACCAGACAGAGAAGTCTCGATTTTGAAAGCAAATTGTCTAAGAGGAGACGCCAGAGGAATGAAAACCAGGTGGAAAGCGAGAGAAGTGGCGACAGAAGAGGCGGCGGAGACTTCTTGTTTACCTCCTTGATGCTCAGGTCCGACAAGCTCCCGGGGATGCTGCGGAAAACAAACCACAGCCCGTACGTCCGCCGGGTGGCCTGGATCCGGGACATCCAGCGGCTTCTCCGGGAGCAGAAGACGGAGCAGGCGGCTGAAGTGCTCAAACTGCTGAGAAAGGTAAATACTGACATTACTTTCATTCACTTATTTCGTTATTAACTATCAATTCTTACCTTAAACCAAACTAACGGACGGACTAATTTAACTGACGCATTAAGTGGCGTTTGTGTTTGAGCGCGTGAGCAAAAAAAGTTAGCTAAAATGTACGTGTTTAAACGAAGTTTATCGTTTTATCTGCAAGTTAGGAAACTATGACAAGTTTTGTATTAATGTACCTTTAATTGTGCTTTCAAATATGTTAATTTCACTGTATTTGTTGTGTTTTCATCTTTACAAATTTGAGCTACAAGTGACTTCTACATTTTAAGCTAAAGTACGGCTAACAGCAATTATTGGAGACAGTCCCGCTTTTCATGTATCAGCAGGTGTCAGTGTGTTAGTCTTTTTTCCTTAAGTTAAAGACATTTAATTATCAAAATGTTACCATGAGAGGAAGCCTTACTGTGGTAAAGTGCAAAAGACTGTACTCTGTCGCCTTGTAGTTATATTTCAAAGCAAAAAATGAGAGTTTATAATGAGGTTTTAGCCTCAGTGGGTGAGAGTCTGGACTGAATCAACCACCTGTTTTGTCTGAGAGGGAAGGAAGCCAGCAGGTTCATGATCTGAATATTTAATCAGCTCCAATAAAACACAGAACACTGAGGTATTATGTGTAAGCCCTGTGAAACAAACCCAATTAAGGAAGACTTGGCCATGTAAACATCGCCTTTTTATGTAGTTTGCCACATGATACCATGCTATAGACTCTTGGAGAAAATATCTCTATTTAGGCAAGTTAAATGAATTGCAAGTCATGCCTGTTCTCTTTTCTGCTGTTCAATCCCTCTTTGCTGAAAATAGGTTTGATAGGCCTATGTGAAAGACCAGATGTTTAAATTGACAAATCCACACTAGAGAACGATTCAAAGCCTCTGTCAAAGCTGGCATTGTTAAGCTAAAATATGTCCCAGTTTTACAGTATTGGCACACACACCATTGTCACCAGCTTCATAGCTCCTAACTATAGGTAAGTCATGGTTTTTTTCCCGCATTTTCAATCCGTTACACTTTCCCGTGTAGCACCTTCCCAAGTCTAATCCTCACTTTCTTAAGATTTATCCAAACTAGAGAGAGGAGGGGAAAGAAAGAGCAGTCTTTAGAGCTCAGCTTGAGCTTTCCACTGCCTTCTGGTAGCTGTGCGCGGATCAAAGGAGCACAGTTTTGAAGTTCAGACAAAAGCAGTTCCGATCAAGAGGGCCCCCCTGTCACGAAAACTCCCTGCCCATCTGTAGGTTGCCATAGAATAAATTATACAGATGTGAGGAGATTAAAGCAGGAAACAATGCTGAGGAAAAGCTGTGGGTGTCTGCATTTCAGAGAGATTTGTAGGTATCTCCTCTCCTCTGCAGACAGCTTTAAACTTCACTGTAAACATTCATATTCATATTTATGCGAAGCAGAAGGGATGTGACTCATGCATAGCATCCTTTAAGACCTCAATATGTCTGTCCAGGTTTATTAAAGCACTCATGCGGTATGTGATATCTCATAAGAAAAAATATTTTAAAGATCAACTTGTGCATTTGTTGGTCGTGAGCAAGGGTAGTTTTCCTTGAAGCTCGGCATTTAAACAGCTCACGAAGCACAGATACTCTCTCCATCTACTGCTGAGGTGAAGCCAGAGCACTGCTTCTGTTGTATGTCGTTGGGGCTGAAGCCAAGTGTCTGACTAACAATACTTCAGCACTGAAAAAAAATACTGGCAGGAGATTTCTTGTTGTTGCTCTTCAGCAGGAAAGCAGCCTTTTCCTTCCAGAGACGGAAGGATTTGGAGCTAATCACCTTGAGATGATGGATGCTGGAACATGTCTCTTTAGAGGGAGTCATTACAAGGAGGAACCAATAACATTGGCACCCCCGTGCTGTATCTCAATCCCATATCTGCCTTCTAGGCCATTAAGTTAATTAGTTTGGGATCTTCTAGATGTTCATTAGTAAACAAAGAATCAGCAACTACTCATATCAATTACGCTCCACAACATGAGCACTGAGTAACCAATGTGCAGCCATGGAGAAGACTCTAATTAAGGTGGTCTGTGTTGCATATGAACAACCTATCTGTAGTCTGAGGTCAGTTTCTGCATGCATTTGTTTAGTTTCACTGATTTATCTTGAATGACATCTAATAAGGGGTCTGTGCCTTCTAAAACACTAAAGTTAATCCAGTATTGGATGGTAAAGTTAGAAAAGTTGGAAACAGATACGGTCCAGTGAATAAGAGTTATTTTATTATAGTCTGTTTCCAGATTTGTGATGTGATAAGAACACAAGTATTTATTTAAAAATTCACCCTTCGAATATTCATGTACACATAAATTGGACCTAGTGTATTGGTTAGTGTTGTTTCCAGTAAGGTTCAAATCTCCTGCCAGATAGAAACCTTTTATTTGGAGTGTGCATGCATGGATTTTTTACCGGCACTCTGGCTTCCTTCCGCAGTGCAAAGACATGCTTGTTAGATTAATTGGTGACACTGAAGTGTGAATATGAGGGTGAACAGTTGTCTGTATTACACACATTGATGGTATAACAATATGGACAACACATCTCCATCATCTTCTATTGTACAGAAGTGAAGCCAAAGTACCCTGTGACAGGTGTAGACAAATTGCACTAGCAACATAATATGGTGCCAAGACCGATGCAGGAGTAAGCTTGCTTGTGGTACACAACTGATATCCTAGCCCTTGATTCACGGAAACAAACATTCAAATACAAATAAAATGTCACAGATCCCTTAGGTAGGTATAATCCACAGAAAACAGTTTCTTGAGCTGGTTGGGAGCAAGTATGGAAAGCTTTATGACTGTTTTTCAGTTTTCTGTACTTTCTTCTCCTTTCTGCTCTGCCAGTCAGCAGAGGGAGCTCCAAATATTTTGGCTTTACTCCTCTGGAGCTGCCCAGGGTACAGGGTGTATCCTGTCTCAGCTGGGATTGGCTCCATGATTAAAGATAAGTTGACATCAATGCATGTCACGATTACTGAAACATCCATGGCTTAAATATAGGGATGCACCGGTACCTATTGTTGGGCATCGTTTGTGTTCTTTCTGATACTGTAGCTAAATTAATACTTTCTAAACAGTGCTGGTGCCTAAACAGTACCTGTATTGATACTTTTAGGAAAATAAAGTGTTTTAAAAGTTTCAGAGGAACGAAACTGACTCTTTATCATAAATGACTGAAAAAATGTCATTTTTCATTAATGGTTTCCCCCCCAGGAAAGAGAATTAAAGTGTTTTAAACTCAAATTTCTGTCGATCAAAACCGGGGGAACACATTTTATAGTTTCACTTCAGACACAACCATCTCATGATGCACGAGTTAGCGTTTTTAAATGGCAGGTCTTTTTTTGATGGGTTCATGAAGCCTCCAACAGTTCTGACATCACTTTTATATCTTCACTAGGGATGGGCGATATGGACTAAAAGATTAATCACAATATTTTGCTGTATTTATTGCGATAATGATATAAATCACAATAAAAAAATAGCACCATTCAACACAACCTTTTTGGTGAGGTAAAATGTATCAAATGGGCTGATTAACTACACCAGCTACATATAAATATACATATATAAATTTATGTATATATGTATAAATATACAAATAGATATCGATTCATGTAGGGATATTTTAGTAAAACAAACCCATGTTGCTTCTACATATAAGAGATTAAAGAGAAATTTAGTTGGTAATAGTACAAAAAATTTTCCAACTTGGGACATTATTAAGAATATCAGGGTTTGCATTAAAAATTTGCCCTAAACTAGAATTATTTACATCCCTATTTTACCTCCATGTGGCCCATCCTTGATATAGTCTTTTTGTCCAGTTTGCCTCTATCTCTAGTGTTTAAATTCAAAATGCAGTCTCATATCCTCTTTTAATTCTGGAAGTTCCTTCAGTGGAGCAGAGCTGCCAGGCTCCGCCATGTTTGTTTTTACATAGATAAGTAACTTACTGCAAGTCCAAGTTGAAACTCTGTCATTTCCTTGTGTAAATGGTGGGCCGTGATTAATTTGCGCAAATGTGAAACAGAGGAATAGGGGATCAGAAAATAAAGCACACTGTGCAAATTACCGTTGTCTGCTCCATGTCTGATTTCATCCAGATAATGGAGGTACCTCTTTTTTCAACTCCGCCTTTGGCCATGTTTGTTATGTTTCTTCACGTGAGTTATGAGTGCGTCACAGTTGATGACGTATGTGTGCGCGACGGTCACAAACACATACGTTATCAACCATAGTTTATCGTTATTATCAGTGAATACTGTTTTCTCATCGTGGAAGGTTTTTTTCGCAGTATATCGCATATGATAAGATATCGCCCATCCCTAATCTTCACACACAGGCAGCGAGGCTGCTGCTGGAAATGGACACACACTCTTGAGGCATTTATTATAAACATTACACCACCCCTTTTTTCATGATGGCAATTAAAGCATTGCTGTGGCTGTTCTTAAATATCCATATTCTCAACCTTACATACAGTTGAACAAAGCATGTCATTCAGGACCCGTGTGCTGAGCATATAGTACCTTTTCCTGAGCCGATAGAAGCCTCTACACACATGTTCGTACAGAGCCAGGTTTGTCAGTCTTCTTGTAAAGGCTAAGCCAAACTGCTCTCAGCAATGGCTTTATGTTTACCATATAGTATAGACTGACAGTGTTATGATCTTCTCATCAAACTTTCAGCACAAAGGAGTTAGCATATCCCCAATAATGTCTTACTATTAGGCTACATTTTTAATAAGTTGTGAATTTCTGATATTCTTCTCAAAGACTGAGGTTAGTAAAGTATGTTAGCATGTTGGAAATGTCAAGTTTTTTACTCAGAATTCAATTTGTAAGTCTTTGTAAGACTCAACTTTGCAAATTTGGAACTACACTTCAATAAAGCACCATTTTTTATATATAAAATGTAAATGGTATGTCATTCTCCCTGTTTATACATATTGTAGACTGCTGATGCAGCCAAATCACCATTCATGTAAAGAAAAATGGCCTTTAAAGAACACTTTGGAGTGTAAAAAAGGTTTTTTCATATGGCCAGTTAAAGTTGGCTGAGATGACATGTTGACCTCAGCCTGTTCTTCAGATCTCTTTACAAAGCTTTGTAGCTGCCAGCCAAACATTTGTCTCTTTGAATCTTCAAAAATATAGAATTTCAGCACTTTTCATGTGACAACCATGAAAACTTTAACTTTTAGATGATTGCTGAAAAGGTCAACACAAATCCCTTTAGGAAACCAAAGGAAATAGCAGTAAACAAAAGTAGAGTTGGAGGGTATGTCACCTGACAGTCGTGACATGTTTGGTACACTGACGCAGGAAACTGTGGGACTGGATTTGTCACACTGTGAAATAAATTTAATTGGATTCTAATGAACTGCATGTGTGGGATGACATTCTGCGTTTGGGAGCACATCAGTGTATTCAGATTCTTTGTGACGAGGCATATGTCAGATTAGATATGCAGCTTTCACGAAGACATTTGTTGGGAGATCTGAAGGCACAAATAGGAAGATATTTCATGCTTTTATGATCAGGATCAGTCAAATTAATCCCCAGGATCAGATATTTTTTTTTAAATGTGCTTCATTTTAGCTGTGAATCTCCCTCAAAGCAGCACAAAATCAGCCCTATCAAAAGCTGCAGCTGCCTTAGACACATCATCATTATAAAATCATCTTTAAAATTACTTTGTGCTTTCATTTATGGACACATGTGGTGCTTTCAGTCTGACTAAATGAGGTTTTATTGAAGGGGAAGCTTGTCTGGAGGATAGTCCAGCGACAGGGAATCCCACAGAGCTCGGCTGTAATAAATCAACCCAAAAAGCTGGAGGAGGAGAAAATGCTGATGGGAGTTTTCCTCTTTGCTTCCACTGTGCCCCGAAGTATTAGAGCTGTCAAAGCGTGTAGAGCGTGTTTTACACTGCCTCAACCTCCAGCCGGCTAACTGAAAAGCTTTTCAGTTCGAATAAAGCTGACAGTATTTACTCTGTAGCTTTTCAGCTTCTGGTTGTTCACTTTTACATGACATAAAGCATCCAGCTCTGTAAGCAAGAGGATGAAAGTCCGGTGAAACATGTTCATTTGGGGTCTTTATTCATTCAGTAGCAACCTTTAAGTTGTTGATACAACAGCATGTTTGAGTGGTGGAAATCAACTTTTAACAGTTGCTTTGGATTAAGAAAGAAATGCAGCTTTATGTCTAAAATAAAAGAGATTTATTTTTTCTCTTCTTCCTTTCATCTTCTCACGATTTTGTTTCATGTGCTCAATTTTCCATCATTCCTGCTGTTTTTGTTTTTTCCTCTGTATGAGTGTATGTGTGAGCAGGTGCTTGTATCTTCCCTGAAAAGGCGGGGGATGCTGCATGCTGCTGAGACTATTTGATGTGTTTGGAAATGTTAGGTCTCAAACTGTTTGGTAATGACACGTCAGCACTCAAAGCACTACCTGAAGATGCAGCTTCTATTTATTTATTTCGTTCACAAATAAAAGCAGCCGATGTTGCGGAATACATGTCATGCCCTGCTCTTCCAACCACACCCTGTTCCAAATAGATTCTAAGATTGAAAGTAGAAAGCATAAGTGCGTTTAGCTGGAATCAAAAGGTATTTTTCTCATATGGTTAAGAGGGTTTTTTATGTGTGAAAATTACAAAAACTCCTGCGAGAAAATCTACTACAAATGCCTGCAAATGAGATAAGGGGGACCAAAGGAGTCTTACTCTCTCTACTAATGTTTGAAAAAGGGCAACACCATTTTTATCTAAGAAAACTTAAACTTTCATCCCAACACCCACACATATATATGAAAACACACATGTATGCATACAGATATCATCCCCACATACTGGGTCTTAACATCCAACTGTGACGACAAAAGCTTATCAGCTGCAGTGTGATAAGAGGGCATGATGAAAGGGGGTATGATTGTAGTTAATAGAAAATTATAATCTATTTTTATTGAACCATCCATGAAATGTATTTTGAATATCAAACATAGTTTCACAAAGGCACAAGAGTGTTACAACTCCAACTCCAAAAAGTTGGGGCACTCTGTAAAATGTTGATAAAACCAGAATGTGATGGTTTGCAAATCTTATGGCAGCAAAACATCTTTAAAAATTAGGGGCAGGGAAACAAAAGGCTGGAAAAGAGAGTGGTACTAATGAAAAACAGCTTAAGGAATAATTTGCAACTAATTAAGTTAATTGGCAACAGGTCAGTAACATAACTGGGTATAAAAGGAGTATTGTTGAGAAGCAGTCTCTCTCAGAATTAAAGATGGCCAAGGTTAACTTGTGTCTAAAAGTTGTGGAACAATTTTAGAGCAGTGTGTATCAATGCAAAATTTTCAAGACTTTGAATATACCACCATCCATGGTTCATGATATCATCAAAAGATTTAGATATTATAGAGAAATCTCTGTGCACAAGGGACAATGCCGATGGTCTAATATTGGATGCTCACGATCTTCAGCCCCTCAGGTGGCACTGCATTAAAAACAGGCATGATTATATACTTAATATAACTGCGTTGGGGAAGGAACACTTCCAGAAATCATTGTCTGTCAACACAGTGGGCCGTGCCATCCACAATACAAGTCAAAGCTGACTCATGCAAAAAGAAGGCCAGTGTGAGCAGGATCCAGAAATGCCACAGTCTTTTCTGTGCCAAAGCTCACTTAAAATGGACTGAGGCAGAATGGAAAACTGT
The DNA here is from genome assembly GCF_018320785.1 of Cheilinus undulatus. Classification (NCBI taxonomy): domain Eukaryota; kingdom Metazoa; phylum Chordata; class Actinopteri; order Labriformes; family Labridae; genus Cheilinus; species Cheilinus undulatus. Next base: position 32,863,733 of record NC_054881.1, read on the forward strand.
TCTGTGATCAGATGACTTCAAATTTCAAATTTCTTTCAGAAACCACGAAAACAGTGTCATGTGGACTAAAGAGAAGAAGGAACATCCAGCTTGTTAGTGCACAGTTCTGAAGCCTCTCTTTTGATATGGGGTTGAATCAGTTCCTATGGCATGGGCTGTTTACACATCTGGAAAGGTACTGTCAATGCTGAAAAGAACATGGAGATTTTAGGGAAACATGAATTCCCATCCAGGCAGTGTCTCTCGCAGGGAAGCCCTTGCATTTTCTGCATCCATTACACAGCAGGGGTTTGTAGTAAAGCCTGCAGTCCAGACCTTTCATCAATTGAAAACATTTGAAAACATCATGAAATGAAAAATCTAACAAAGAATACACAGGATTTTTGAGCAGCTAGAATCCTATTACTGACAAGAATTGGACAACATTACTCTCCCATAACTCCAGCAACTGGTCTCCTCACTTCTTAGATGTTTACAGACTGTTGTTAAAGACAAAGCAAATATTCTTCATAAAATGGTAAAACATCTCAGTTGTAACATCTGAGATGTTGTTTATATTTTATTGTGAATAAAATGTGGTTTTATGGGATTTGCAAATCATTGCAGTGTCTTTATTTCCTTTTCACACAGTGCCCCAACTTTTTTTGCAAATTGGAGTTGTGTAGTTTCTTCTCTATATTGAAGTTTTTAGAAGAAATTTAGTCTCTTTTATTTATTTCTTTTTCACAGGATTTGGGACTCCAGGGAACCTCGCTCAATGATATTTTGTACAAGAACGCAGCTTTCCTCAACCTGGTGGACCCCATTTCCCACGAACTGCTGCTCAGTCTCGCCCGAGACCTGCAGTGTCCAAAAAAGGTAAAGATCCTGACTGATCCTGTTTGTTTCAGCTGTTACATTCATGAATTATGAATCAGCAACTCTTAGTTCCAAACACAACAGACCTCACGTTAATTAACAGAGCAAGAGCCGGAGAGGCAAGCTGCAGCATGTCTGCATTTATCAGCCATGCTCAAGTGCGTGTGTCACATTGTTGTCATGCTGTTTTGACAGCAATGGAGTGTCAGTTTGCTTTGTTCAAACACAACAACAGACGCTGTGAAGAATGGAAAATGATAGCTGAGGTGATTGTCCATTAGCATAATGGATCACTACACAGCCCTCTGTGTCTCTACAATGTGTCTGCAAGTGGATGACATATTAACTTTTAATACACATCCAGCAGAAGCGACAGGATCATGTTTTATAGGGGAAAGGTGGTTGACTTAACAAATCATTCATACATTTATCTTGAAGAACAGGAGTCTACAGCTTCAGCCTTCACTGACATCTTCCTTATGTCTGTCTGTGAAGGATGATAAAAGTAAATGATCAAAGTGGAAGTAATCAAACTCATCTAAGTAAAAGATATAGTAAAAATGCATTTGAACTGTAAAATTGAATGATAGATTATTAAGTGGTTTGATTAATTAGAGGTCAGAATGATAAAATTGTAATGACTTGATAAAAAATAGTTATTGACTTTCATGTATCATTAGCCGTTTTTACACAGGGATTCCGCAATAAAGGCAAAAAGGAATGCCCTGTGAATTGCAGTGAGCAATTCACACAAAGGTGTAACAGAGCTGTGCACGCCTGAGCTTACACACACACACCCCGGCGTCCTGTAATCAGATGGCAGCCGCTGCTTTCAATGAAACTTGAAACTCTGGATTTCTCGGTCTAAAACTTTGTATTTTCTAAATGAAACGGGGAAAATAACATGAACATTAATTTTGATCAATTAGATCCAATAGACTTTTTTTCCTCCATGTTTCTGAGTTGGAGGTCCGACTTTAAGCAGTGTCACAGTGTTTACATCGGAGGTTGGAAACTTCAGCGTACTGAGCTCACTTGAACACATCATGGAACTTTTCAGACGCTGCTGTGAGCAGAGATGTGTCTGCTCTCTCCTCTCCCGTACAGAGTGTGATCAGCTCGATTAAACCACGCTGGTTTTTAAATCTCCCGTTTATGGAGACAGCAGCGCACACTCGCCTTTGCGGAATGCCGTGACGTCCTTTCACACTCATTGCAGAAAAGTCTGTTACGGCTCTGAAACTACCTCTCAATCCGGATCAGAGGTGGGGCGAGATCGCCCCTGGTTCCGGAACGGTCGCTTTCATACTGAATGGCGTTGCGGAACGAAGACGTAACAGACATGGAAAAGAGAGGCAGTGTGAAAGTAGCTATTTATTATTCATAGCATAAAATTTTAATTTAAGGAAAGGTGCTTCACCAATCAAAGAATGACTGTACAGTGAATTTTAATTTCAAACAGGAGAGACATTTAAATTTTTTGAGGTCATGTTTATTTTACATAGATGTGATATTACATTATATTGATTTTATATGGAAGTGATATTGAATTATTGTCAGAGAGTTTTTGAACTCTACTGGGGCAAAGGGTGATCAAAGGGTGTCTGCCCTGAGTGGCAGCAGGATCTATCCCCCTGTTGACTCCAGATACTGGTGAGAAAGTTGATCAACTGTGAAGACTGGGATTGACCAGATGATGACTGAAGATGTCTTCTGATTGATGGGGTAAAGAGGCTAACCGTACCGCGAAGACCAGGGTTGGTGGCTGATGATGTTGTCTCATATACTTAGCAGTGATGTGGAGGTGAAAGGTCGCATGCAAGCGTGTCAAGAATGAACTGATGGAGGAGAAAGCCAAATTTGAATAGACAGCAGCAACATGATAGGCTAACAGTGAGGAAGTGGAGCAGTGCTTTTAGATAGATGTGACAAGGTGATGTGAACAGCTAGTGTTTACATGACAGTGAGAGCACGTGGAACAATTAAACTGGCATCATTTTATTGTTATTGCAATATGAGCTTTCACGAAGACACATCTCAAAGATCTGAATATATAATTCCCTCCAAAGCTTCCCTCGTTACAGATTAATTTCATGCTTTTATACGTGGCCTCTTTTCACTTCAGGTGGAAATTGGAAGGGTCAAGCCTGTGACCCAATGACATCACCAAATTTTTTTATTCTTCTTTTGTAATGCTATTCCAGGCTTTCACTGCAGCATCTTTCAGTTGTTTGGGGTGTTACTCACTTCATTGTCCTTTTAAGCAGGTAAAATGCTCTATAGGGTCTGGAGATTGACTTGGCCAGTCTAAAACCTTCCACTTGTTGCCCCTGATGAACTCCTTTGTTTTTTGGCATTGCATGAGCAGATCCTTTCTTTCACTAGACTTTAGCCATTCCATCACTTTGGTAATGGTTCATCTTTGTCTCATCAGTCCATAAAAAACAAATTAATTGAAAATAAAAGTTATATTTTCAGGTAATCATTTTTTTAGATCCAGCAGACAGTTATCATTTACAGCATGCAAGTTTGTTGCTGTGTAAATTACTGTTTGTAGCACACATTTTTTGTTTACATTGTCATTTATTGTTTCCAGCATGTAATTTTCTTAAATAAAGCACCCATTCATCAAACTACTCAACTCTCTTTCACCAGTAAGGTAAGCAGTGGAGTGTTTTTAAAATCCTTTTGTCACTATTTCATCATTCTCTTCCCCAGTTTTTTGACATGAGAAATTAATTGTTGATATTTACATGTAAAAAAACACTCCCTTTCTTTCCTGCTTCCTAGTCATTGTGCTTCTTTCTTTAGACAGCTCACATCCCAATTGACTACCTTTTCATTTCACATGAAAATCCAAAGAGTGTGTGCTCAGCTGCCTTTAGTTTTCCCTCACAGAACAGGAGATAGGTTCACAGATAGTAAACATGTCCTTTGTTTCCTATTCGAAATCAGTGCAGCCCCAACAGTCTTCAAGTAGGCGGATTACTCTTGACTCACATAACACCACAGAAAATCTGTCCTGATAATCTGTAGAACCATGAAAATGGGTCTTTGTTTACTTTTGTGAGAAGGAGAGAATCAAGCCCCAAAGTTGGCCCAATTATCTATTCATGTGTACCCTGCTTAACAAATATCTGCAACAACAGAAACCAAAAGTTATATCTTTAAAAAAAAAAAAAAAATCTTTGATTATCTATGATATTTAGTTTTTTATTTGCTGCAGAAAATACAAAGTGGGCACCTCTTTGAGATCAAGGATGAAAAGTGGATCAGTGGTGAGTCAGTGGGTCAGGTTTTGGCTCTGCAGTGGCACCCTGTGGTCTGTCCTCCCTGCTGCTCGTGAGCTCTCTCAGCTCAGTGGCAAACAGACAGCAGCTGTGCTCCAGACCTGCAGGTGCATAAGATTATCTGTCATGTCTGCTTCATGTTGGAAAGTGTGGGCAGGTTCCCAGCAGGGATCCGGCTGAGGTTAACAAAGCCAGGGCCATGGTCAGGGACACAGAGGATTGTGGGGCCTCATGGAATCAAGTGCTTTGTAGGATCTAACAGGTGGCAGATGGACAGTGGAGAAGTTGATGCTGCTGGAGTCCAGTTGGTGCTGTGAAGTCTGCCATGACCAGCTACTGACTACACATACTGTTTGTAAGAAACTGAAAGAAAGATATAAGGCAGGGTGAGAGATCAAGGAATATTTCAGCCAAGAAAGGGCAGTCTAAGCTGGCTGGGTATTTTTTTTTTTTCCATAGATGTAAAGTTTAATTCAGCCTGCCTTTTTACTCATAGACTGTATCTAAGAACAGTGAACTGCCTCTGTGAAGTCCCCCATAGGACTGTAATTTACTGCTGTCAGGCCACAGTTTTTGAATTTTTCCCTGTATATTGTACGGCAGGTTGGGACTAGGGTTGGCAGATGGCAAACTATCTACTGTCAGCTAGCTACCAGCATATCTTTAAAGCAGAGTTCTTTGGTTTATAAGTTGATACAAACAATTGTCTGAGGATATTTTGTTAGCTATGATGACCAAAAAGTTATCGTGCCATGATCACGGAAATTATATGACTAAAGGTAGGTGCACCCTGATCATATCTGAGTTAGCTGTTATTTTAGTACAACATAATGAGGATAAAATTAATCAATAGTGCCTCATGAAGCTTGTTATGTCAATTTTTAGGGTCATCCAGATTGCCAGAGGGTGCAATGAGGAGCCTGTTATGGATTAAGCTGAATTTTTATTTTATTTTATTTTATTTTATTTTTTTTTTATTATTATTTTTTTTAACCTGCCTTGACCAATTGACTGGTCAGTGTGTGGGTGTAATTTTGTTCGACCAAGATTTTCTTTGGTTGACTACAGCCCTAGTTCTTACACTTTAAAACACTTCCTTTCAGATCCTCAGAGATCCAAGTAATTAGAATAGTTATTTTTAATCACTTAGCTGTTAATGAATACAGTAATATATAGCTTTGTAGACTTATCATGGCCCTCTCTGTTGTCTCTTGATCTTGTTTTTCATACTTTTCATATAATAATCTGGTTTCACCTTGCTGTAAGCCCACTTAAATTTGTTGGAATAGCTTTTTGCTTTACTCCTGCATAAAACAGCAACAGTTTCAGTCCATGTACAGTATCTGCAAGATGCATTGCCGATTTTATCAACTACCAACTATTACCAGCTGAGCTAAACCAGCCCCCTTTGCTCTTTTTTAAAACAGAAATATCCAGTTCTGAGAAAAATCCTTGCTAATCTCTTAAGCCTCCATTGTTCAGCTTGCAGTACAACTAAACCAGGCCCATAGCTCCTACCTAGCTCTTATCAAATGATGCTGATTGATCTGGTCATTATCTTACAGGGAACAAGCATATCAGCTTGAAACTTTGTGGGATGGAGACAGTCTAATCCATTGTCTTTGCAAGGTTACATTAGTAAAGTATTAGTAAGGCATGAGTAACCCTTACCCTTAATGCATATATCATATGCATTAAGGGTAAGCTAGTCAATAATGATGATGAGTTAGGTATCAACTAATTCTTTACTAATGCATCAATAAAGTATTCATAAGTGTGTGTAAAAAATGACATGAATTAGTTAATAAGGCTTTTTAGATGAGGAGTTAAGTATGTACCAATGCTTGATATTGTGTTGCTATTATACAGCCTTTTCAAGATTTCTCTCTCAGTCTTATCACTTATCACAGAGGTTACAGCCCTACAGAACTATAATTTTGGTAAATCTCTGTGATAAACTACTTCATAATACATTGGTTATTATGTTAGTTGAGTTAGGACTTATCTGGTCTGTTAAATGAAGGACTATTCCTTTAAATATAAATCATAATTTATCTGGTATCAGACTCAGCTCAACCACTTGTACAGTATATGGCATACAAATCAGACACATTAAAATTCAAACTCAGATATGAGGGTGAGGACACCACAGACGTAGCTTTGAGTGGCTGTAAAACAGAGCCGGCAGCCATCACACTTATCTTAAGTCTGCAGTTATCTCTTTAAGGAAAAGATGGACCGCCTTAAGATAAAGTGTTCCAGTTTTCTCTCGCAGAGTCCAGTTGATAATCACCTGTAAGAAACTCTAATCTTATCGCTGTTTGCTTTGGCGAGGAAAGCCCATGAGAACGGACGGTGGAGAAAACAGAGAGAAATGTTCTCCTGACTGGTTGGCGACCCGTGGCAGAGACTGTGTCAGACGTGACGGGGATGTTGAGAAGCAATGTGCTGGATTTAAGGTCTGGCAGCAGCTTCTTTGTCCACTATTTTCCACCAGACTGACATTTATTTATATATTCAAGGATGTGTTGAGGGCTGGAAGATAGATAATTTTTTAATGTTTTGCAGCTCTTGGTCATCAGTTTGCTGACATCTCATCTATAGTATGTTTAAGTTGATGCACTAAGATTTACAGAGCCATGATTAATGCTTTTAGAGCCACAGTAATGCACTTTTACTTCCAGATCACAAATTCACTTTTTCAAAGAACACTTCCACTTTTCAAATCAGTATGCACAGCAGTAACACGGTGTTCACTCATCCAAGTGGCTGAAACAGCAGCACTGAGCGCTGGAAACTATGAGGCATGTTTGTTTGTCGCCCGAGAAAAGAGGCGACAGCAGGAATGGTTAATCGCCTTAAGGTAAATTGCCCCTGTCTTTTTTCCCCTTCTTCCTCGCCACATTGCTTCTTTCTTGTTGTTGTGTTGTACCATTAATTAGATTTGCCCTGTTCAGCACAACCCATTCCATTTAGAGTCTTTGACGGAGGAGGAAGAGAGCACAGAGAGGAGAGGGGGAGTTGAGACATGGAGCAAAGAAAGAGGCAGAAGGAAAATAAATTGTTTCTGTGGTGAAAATGTTTGAAGCTGCTTTATTCAAAGGACAAAAGAGAAAAACGTTGTGACTGTGTTGGAGTCAGTACATCTGAAGTTTGCAGGAATAAAGGGAAGAGAGATCAGATATCCAGTATTAATACTTATTTAACCTTTGAAAGCAGCTTTTTTTCTTGTAGGGTCGAAAATATACAGTTCAGGTGTTAGTTTTGTGACTTCTTGAAGATTTGATGGTTTAGCTGCATTGATTCAAAGCAGCTAGTGTTTGCTTTTACTTAATTTGACCTTTAAAGTCCATCACCTATCTTGTGTGTGTGCTGCAGGAGATCGACTCGTTCAAGTCCACCAACAAGATCTGCCGCCAGCTGATCTACCATCTGACCCCGCACTCCAAGTGGACAAAGCAGAGCGTGCCCAGGAGGAAGTCTCAGGCCTGGTGAGTGTGTCCTCTCTGTTGTGTAACACCGTGCTGAAGGACAGCCTCAGCTGTCATGAAAAGTATCAGTCCAACACATAAAACTCTACACAGCTTCTCTGCAAACTCTAGTCTGACTAAGAGGGTCTTAAGAAGTTTTAGAAATTTAGATACAGCATTTCAAGGTTAAATCTTTGATGTGTGCTAAAAAGTTGATGTTGAAAACACTCCTTTTGAAGGATTTCTTACCACCACATTTGCTTTTTTCTTAAAGTTATAATTTTATAGCTGCTTTGAATTCTTTGGGCACATTTTTAAAATCTCTTTTAGTGGACTTATAGTGTACAACAACTCTATATCAATCATCTAACATATCTAATGTCCGATCATTTCTGAAGAGCTGAACCGAGGTTATTACAGCTGCAGTGGCAGAGAGCTACTTTACAGTGAAAACAGACATTCTGTTGCATATTTTTTAGTTGTATGGGAGATTGTTCATGGACACGAGTAACCCAAGTAGTCACATCAATGCTCTCTATCATTTTCTGCTATTCTGTTTAAACTTGTATTTCCCTTAGTTTGAAAAGAAACTAAGAAAAGCAGTAATAAATATTGAAAACTTTGCTTTAGTTTTTGACAAGGGCTGTGCACAACAAAACTGAGCTATGTAACTAATTTGCTCTTCAGGACCCTGGGCAGGAAGATCCAGAAAGATAAATTACAACACAAACAATTAGATCTTCAGTAATTTATTCTTTTTGTAATTGAGTATTCTATCCATTCCTTTGTTGATTAATCGAGTTATTGAATAAGAAATGTTACATTTTTAAATTAATCACTTTTGCGTTTTTCAAGAGCAGGAGTACTAGACAAATGAGAAAAGAAGATGGGCCCTTTAAATGAACTACTTGGCTATTAAAAGTTGATACTGACAAGTTAAGACTAAAGACAATATATTTTAATAAATACCTGAATAAATATATGCTATAATTGGAGTTTAGGTATCCTCTCCCAAGAAATTTTGGGTGCTGACACTTTATTTCTTATATATTGTTGTTTATACTTATTTTCCAGTTTCCAGTAAAGTGAAGAGAAACTTAATCATTTTAACATCAAGAAATTAATCTCATCATTCACACAGTGGTCTAATGATGACTGTATAATGCAATGAACTCTGACCTATTTGGTCTCCGTTTCAGTCACTGTGTGTGTGGCAATAACGTATCTATTTATTGTAAACATGTAGAGGGACTAGGCAGTAATACTGTATACCAGGGTACTGAAAAATAACCATGGTATTGCTTTGATTACTGTCATTAAGACGGTGCTGTGTGATAAGTGAATATTTACAATAAATTCCTTCTCTCCTTTTTCAATAAAGAAATGTTGTCTAGTTCTTGTCTAGCTCTGATAGAAGCTTCCAAAGGTTACATTGTCACTAGTTGCAGCCATTGTTTACAGGCTTGCAGTATAACTAAACCTAGCCCATAGCTACCGACTCATTCTCCTTAAGTGATGCTGATTGATCCATCAATTTAAGGACTGAGCACAGACACTTCAGATTGGACCTTTGAAAGCAAGTTCTGCCTGATTACAAAGATAAAATCTGGCCATTTGATCAGGTTTGCAAGGTTTGGGAAATACTAAAATGCATTACTTGTGTAAATTTTGCACCACTTTGCATTTTAAGATAAAGTTAAAACAATAAAGAATTTTACATTTTTATTGCATATACACATTTATTTTAAAATGTTCATTATTTCCCTTATTCATACTTTTTTGTTGCTTAATGGTACATTTAGCTCTCTTAGTTTTTAAACCAGAGCTGACAGATCATTAACTTCTGTCATCTTGCCTTCAATTTCACACCTGCTTCTCAGCTGCAAAAATCAGAATCCCACCTGATACTACAGTGGCAAAAACAGCTTCACACCATCTAAAACACCAGCCAAGAAAAAAATGTAATGCATTTGCTGAGATTTTAACAACACAGAGTGTTTTTTAAACTGAAACCCAAGCTGTAATGCTTACTACTAAACTGTCTCAGAGGATAATCAGGAGACAAAAAACAAACAGAGATGAGGGAGTATGACTGAACAGTGTTTACTGGGGTTGAACTTGGACAAACTTTGATCAAAATGCAGGCCGTCAGAGGTCACATACTGATGATCCTGAGGGAAATAAAGGAAGAGCAACAGACAGGCACTGATTGCGTAAACAAATAATATCCCCTCCAACTCAATTGAAGTAACAGGTACATTTGTGGGAAGTTCTGTTTAAAAAAAACCTCTCTAATGATGATGATGAGGCTCCCACTCCCCAAGCAATTAACCCAGATTGAAAGATTTTTTTGACAGCTGGAGTCAGCGTCCCACCCCGCTCTTCTGGTTGCAATATTTTTGAAATAACACTCAACAGAACAACAAGGCAGACTCTCCCAGTGTGCTCATTAGCAGGCTTCTGTCTCTCCCTCAGCCTCTGCTGCAAACATCCAGGCATCAGTACAAGCTTTCTTTTCTCTGTGAATATGAGGCTAAACTAAAACCAGCAGAAATTGATGCATTGGAACACATTTTACATGATATCTAATGACTTTCTGCTATTGATCTTTTCATTTTAACCTGACTCTGTCTCCAAACTCCTCAATTCTCCTGTTTTAAATTCCGTTCCTTTGCATTGCTTCTTCCCCTCCCCTTCGTTTCCTGTGGGATTTTTTCTCTCTCCTTCTTGTGAGAGTCCATTTTGTTCAACAGTTGCCACACAGAGCGGTTCTGCAGTTTGAGCCGAGGCTCAAGGGAAACGCTCTGTCAGACGGAGAGAGGGAAAAGAAAAAACGGGGGAGGAGGAATCACTGCCGAGGTTGCCGATTAGAAGATGTGTGTTTCCCTCTTTTTCTTCCTGCCTCGCTTAGAATCGATCGTGATTTTGATCTCTTCATGTTAAGGAATGAAAGCGCGTATATTTTTATATATATATAGCCCATATTACATTTCTATTTTCTCCAACTGATATTGAAAAGTCTACTCAGTCATTCTAGAAATATGCTGCAGCCTCCTCTCCAATCACACCCAATTGAATTATTTGAATGAAATATATGCAACTGGTAGCAAAAGCACATAAATCATGATTTAAGCTTTAATTACTTCAGCCTGCTTTGCCTTTATAACACTGTAACAGCACAGAAACTGCACCACAGTATATATATTATCAAAGCAATATCATCTTAGTCTGTGCAGCAGCTAGTGCCAGGCTTCAAAGGAGTACTGTATAACCAGAGCCCTAGAGGGGGTTTTAATGTTATTGTAATTGATATTGAATTTCAGATTGATCAAGCTCATATTTTTTATTACACTTCAAATTGCCCTTGCAGCACATTTTGAAGAGATTGGATTCCCATTGTAGATCCTTTTCATTACTCGCCTTACTTCAAGGAAGTTATTGATACTTGGCTCCTACAGAAGATATTACAGACTTCTTCAGCACGTTGAAAAAATGACTTTGGTTTAAGGAGATGACGGAAACTGTGTTGTGCTTAAGAGAGGAAAGGCACTGGAAGAAGTGAAGAAAATCTGTGCGTCTGGCACTTTTTGCTTTATTTGAGTCAGCGTAGAACACGGGGTTCAGCAGAATCACTGACAGGATTTAGTGCTTATGTTCAGCCGTGCCTGTTGAGCAGACTGATGATGAGAGTGAAAGGCATTGTGGGTATGAAAGCCGTTTGAGCAGGTGTTATCAGTAGTGGGTGAGTCTTAATCGTCTGGATGAATACTGATATTTGACCTCACAGAGCTCAAATGGCTCACGCTGAAAACAAAGTCCTAAGTCACATTGACTTTTACTGATTATGTCAAAGGTAACAACCAAAACAAAAACATTTGGTAAACATCATGAACATGCTGGAAAACTTAACCATTATTTGATATTGTGCAGTTTAGACTTGTTGAAATATAACAGCAATATTCTCAGAGAAGTTAAAACCCTACACAACATTTCAACAGAACTATTTCATCACATCTTGTCATCTTCATATTGTAAACAATGATAAACAAAACTTGTGCAAATCAAAAGAAAACAGATTTTTAAGCTCAAAGGACCAGACTCCAACCAGAAACCTTTTTCTTCTCATTTTGTCCTGATTCTGCTGCACTACAGCTTGATTTTTCCATCAGATGTCTACTCAAACCCAGTCTGAAAGGGACAAATATGCTCATCTTCTTTTCATCAGCAGCAGATTGACCTCTCCTCATCCCGCTAAAGGCATTGGTACGCCTCAAACAGACACAAACAGCATCTGATTGCCTACAATCTCTGCAAGCAAGAAAGCTGTAACAGTTTAAAGTCTGCAGCCAGATCAGCAAACTACAGAAAGCTTTAACCAAAATCAGCATTTCCTTTGTATGCATCTTCACCTTTCCTCTGAGCAGTTAAACCTTTTAACCATACACTGTATAAAAAAGGTTAATAACGAATGTTAGACTTATACTGGGGATGTCTACAAACGTATAGGCTTCCAGCCTTTGACATCCTGTTTGGATTTTTTTTTACCTCAAGTTACTAGATTTGGACTCCAGGGTGGTACTGCTGAAGATAAGCGTTGCAAAGCCTTTATTGTGATTTAGAAGTCAACATTGTGTGGGATTTAAAATTTGAGGTGGTTGCACTTAAAAGGTTAACTATTTTATCATCCTTTTTATCAAGGTGTCATTCTTTAAACAGAAACTAGGCCTAAGGCTTAGGGGTTAAGTTGAGGTGCACTGACACCGGAATTTCAAAAAAGGCCTTTAGAACATCATAGACAAGCCTGGGAGGGGGGTTAAGACACGTCCACCCACTCCTTCATACTGTCCCCATCAGTCACTTCACACAGTCTCTGCCTCTTTGGCTGATTTGATTGCTAGCCACAATGTTGTAACCATTCAAGGCATACTTACCACAAGCTACCTGAGTGTGAAACAGTAGTATATGTTCAAGTTTGTTTGATATCAACTGGGTTTAAGAAAAATTAGTTTATTGGCTACCCTGGGAAACAGAACTACACAACCTACAATCCAAGAGTGACTCAGCAGTATCTGATTGGTAGAGCCTCGTGTTACCAATGAATTTCAGCTGTTTATTGCTATGACTGATTTGGTTTTTCCTTAAAAAATGTACATAGCTTCTGCCATCAGCAGGGAGATAGGCCCCAATCACCTAAAACTGCAACTGCCACTAGGGGGCAATTGTGATATTTTGGCTGCATATTTCTGGGGCTTGCATGTTGTCGATCACTGGGTTTGATGCTAAAATGCTGTGTTGTGATTGGTGGGGAAAACAGGTGGGAAACCAGTGTATTGCTCTGGTTCTGTGGTGTGGAAAATTTAACTCTGAAAGTGCCTGAAGTGGAAAGCTGGCAAGGAAAACAGCCGGTCAAACATTAAGCCAATGCTTTAAAGCTTATAGGGAGTTTCTGGAAATAACTTACCTTAAATACCACAACATATTTTTCCTCTGCACATTTTTGGACTTTGGAAATCTTCTGGGGGCCGGATGGGAAGCTGTGGTGGGCCTGATTTGGCCGCCAGTTGTTGATCACTGCTGTAAAGGCAGTTACTATGTGTTTTTCTAATGCAGGATGTAGAAATTAAATTCCTAATACCCTACCCTAACTGAACAATTATAAACTAAAGACCCATATATGTAGGTTTTCAAATAGAAAAAATTGTATTGATCTTTGGTTACTCTTCAAAATAATCAAGAAAAAAATCTGGTATACCAATTGAAATAAATTGTGATATAACGATGTCCTGAAAAAGAGCGAAGTCTACCTGTTGTATTCAGTCACATGATGAAGCTTGAGTGTCAGATGGGGGGGCAGGGAGTGGAGAACAGTTTCTACACACATTAGATGTGATCCATGCACTTTACAAAAGAGGGATTTTTCCAGAGGGATAACCAATTATCCTGGCATGGAGGCAATCGGTATCACATATTATGTAGCCCTGCAGACCTCCTACTACATGTCGAGCTAAGTGAAAGGAGACAAGGGTCTTGAGCAGTCTTGTACTGAGCTTAGAGGCTAGATGTGCCTCTTTAGCAGCTTTTTTTTTTTTCTTGTATTGCCATAAACGTGCTTTTAATTGAAACAGTGTTATATGAACCAAATAAACCTTGTGGTGTAAGTGACTGAGTAATGATATATTGTTCACGAATGAACCTGTTCTGTGAAACGACTCATTTATAGGAAACACAGGAGGTCAGAAATCTTCCATTGTTGTTGTTATTTAATACACATTTAAAAAACAAACTGTGCCAAATGGAGAGACATTTGGGAGCCAAAAGACCAGCTGTTATCACTGAGCTGAGCCAAATGACCTGGATCTCAAAAAGAGACACATTTCCAATCACAAATAATGATGGGAAATTAACACTATTTTTAACACTAGAGAAAGAGTAAATTCAACACCAATTCAGGGTGGGACCATATACACCCAGATACAGTGTTAAATTTAACTGCTTAAGTGTTACTTTAACACTACAAAGTTTACTGTGCAGACTTCTACACCATTGGAATTATTTTTTCCCCCTGCTGGCCATTAGAAAGAATGCAAGCTAAATGCACTGAAACACTTCATGCATATCATATTCTCCTCAACCCATAGATGACAGCCTTTGTTCATAAAGTTTTTCATTCTTTGAAATTTTCTGGGGGAATTTCTTTGAATGATTCCCCTCATTCTACAAATTAAAATTCTCCCAGCTCGGCTATGACTTATTGAATCTGCCCTGGTGTCTCATCATAAAGTTTGACTTCTTATCCTAAAAAAAAATCTTCTGTGTTGAATCATCCTCTGCTGCCACAGGAATCCTGGAGGAAGCTGAAGCACACACACCTGTGACCTGCTTTTTTCTACTCAAAAATGTGCCTCTTTCTGCTTGGAAAAATTCTCTCTGACATCAGCAAGTTAAGGACCTGTCTTTGCCCATAAACTAAAAAAAGTGATTTCCTCTCGTGGCATCATCCTCACACTTCTGAATCATACCTTGTGAAGCATTAGCCAGCTAAAAGCCATCTGGAAATCCTGGCTTTGACTATATTTGCTAGGGAAGAGAAGGTTTTTAGACATCTGTGTAGTGGGGGATGCTTACGGCCACTTTCTCCAATTTAACGATGACATTTCTAGTTCAGATTTCTTGACAGCTTTTCACCAGTTAATCAGCAGAGAAGTGCTCATGGAGTTTCTCTCTGCAGTTTCTCTCCTGCTCTGCTCAGGCTAATTTGCTCTAATCTTTAAAGAAATCCCCTCCACCTCACCTCCTCGCCATTATTTTGAGCCTTACTATCTTACTTGATCCTTCCAGGGCCACGGCAATATCATTATAGCTCCACACTTCTATTTTTGCAGTCCTGACATCTGAGTGTGAGGGGGACTTAAAATTTAGGATTATTTGTCTGTCCAATCACAGTGCATGCCTGCATTGATTGATTTATTTTATCAGAAAATCAACGTTTAGACCTTTGCCAGCCATGAATTCCTGCAACCCCTAAAAATGGACCTTTTGTGTTTGTTTATGTGACCTTTTGGGGTTTCTTGTTTCTTTTTTGCTTTGTCTAGTACAGTCAAGGAATGCATTGCTGGAATATCTAAGTCTGGTATTTCTGTAGATGGTTTGACTGAAATATCTCAACAACTTTAAGTTTCATTAATGTTGAATTTTGTACAGGTACAGAAGGTTAAAGTTAGTGCTTGTGAGTAAAGTCACTCAGTGACTGTGAATTTTGCAACCATTCCTGTAGAGTCTCTTAAAGCCTTAATATGTGACTTTAATTTGATAATTTAATGTCAAAGTTTTGTTAATACCAAGCTTTAGGTTAGTTATTTCTCTGTATTTCAGTGGTTCATTTACTTCTAGCTTAAGCTTATCTTACTACTATAACTGGCAGCCTGTCTGTCTGTGTCGATTTGCACGCCACGCCATTATTCGAGCTGTCCTTGATACCTCTCAGAAGACTTCTTTGGTGTACCGGTTAAAAAATGGTGCCAGAAAAACATCAGGAATATGTACAGATTTTCAATAAAATCCTAAAACGTTAAAATTCAGGGACTTCCTCTGTGTTATGAAGTGACTTTGGAATGTTCTTTGCATCATAGTGCTAACAGAGGGCACCATTGTAATATGCGGAGTGTGGGTGATTTTGGGGCAGAGCTGGGAAAGCTGGCACAGGACTGTAACTTAGGTGATTCATGACAATCCGTGCTGTTTGTTGCCTGCTCCCTAATGATTTCTGCCACCAGTACAAACCTTCTGCCACTCAGTGGCTGGAACTGCAGAGACCCACACTGTCTGTGACATCACATGCAAACCCTCTATGGCATAAATCATATAAACAATTTGTTAATATGTTTCATAATGGCCTCTTAAAAGGAGAGTTTAGTCAAACTCCCTCTGGGTTTGTTGTTCTCAGCTATGTGTTCACACTGACCAGATGGCACTCCCTTCAGCTTGTTTATGAGTCACTCAGAGTTTACGGTTTTTTCAGTGTAGAGAGACTCCCTGATAGTGTTTCTATGGGTTTTTTAATGTAGTGTAATTACAAGAGTACAACTGAAGGATAGCAGGCAGACTTTCAGAACCAAAGAAAAAAAATTTTGTCCTTTAAAGACAAACAGATAATAACCAGTCAACTTAAAAGTGCAATAAATTACTTGAAATTGATCCTAGAATCTTGTTTCCACATGTTAGTCAGCTCCAGGTCACAGCGAGTCCCAATTTTAAAATGAATTCTAAAATGAATGGGAAGCCAGTGGAAGGACGCCAGGATTGGAGTGATGTGTTCATATTTTCATTTACCTGTTAAAAGATGAGCAGCAGCACTTTGGACTGACTGTAGGTGTGCGAGGGAAGCCTGGTTAACACCAACATGAAGTGTATTAAAGTAGTCCAACCGTGTAGAGATAAAAGCATGAATTACTCGCTCAAAGTCGTTAAAAGATAAAACCAATTTAAGCTTGGATAAAAGCCTCAGATGATAAAAAACTGGATTTAACAGAATTTATGTGTTGATCCAATTTAAAATCAGTCGACTTTTACACCAAAATTTAAAACTGTGGGTTTAAAATGAGGTAAAAGAGGGTCAATCTCCCTGAGAGGTGCTCCACTGGAGCCAAAAAATTATCAATTCTGTTTTCTTTTCATTAAAATTTAAAAAGCTCAGGGTCATCCAGTCTTTAATGTCTTTAAAACAGTCTAGCAAACGTTTAAGAGAGCTGCCATCATTCGTCTTTATTGGCAGGTAAACCTGAGTGTCGTCTGCATACAGATGGAAAGATATTCCATGCTTTTTACAAATCAAGCCAAGAGGAAGGAAGTAAAGGGAGAAAAGGATGGAACCAAGAATGTACCTTGGGGAACTCCACGGGGTAGGGGGGCACAGGAAGAGACAACAGTCACCAATTTTCACTTTAAAACACTTCTCAGCCAAGTAGGACCTGAACCAGTTAAGAGCTG
Source organism: Cheilinus undulatus (assembly GCF_018320785.1). Taxonomy (NCBI): domain Eukaryota; kingdom Metazoa; phylum Chordata; class Actinopteri; order Labriformes; family Labridae; genus Cheilinus; species Cheilinus undulatus. The sequence continues at coordinate 32,880,837 of NC_054881.1, forward strand.
TACCTGTTAAACCTCCAAAATTCTCGAGGCGAGCAATGAGAGTTGTGTGATCTACTGTGTCAAAAGCAGCTGTTAGATCTAAAAGCATTAAAAGAGCTGAGTCACCAGAGTCAGTAGTCAGTAAAAGATCATTAAAAACCATTGAAAGTGTAGACTCTGTGCTGTGAAATGCCTTAAAACCAGACTGAAAAATGTCAAGAATGTCATGATCATCTAAATAAAGCTGGATTTGTAATAGTGCTGCTTTCTCAAGGATTTTTGAGATAAAAAGAAGCTTCGATATTGGTCTGATAAAAGATAACACAGAGCAATTTAAATTAGTTTTTTTTAATTAAAGGTACCACTACAGCTTCTTTAAAATAAGGTGGAACACTGCCTGAAGCAAGACTGCTGTTTATAATTCGTTGGACGTCAAGACAAATGGTTTCCCAAAGCTCTCTAAAGAGGCGAGGTGGGATAGCATCAGTGGGACAGCCGGCAGGTTTAAGCTGACTGACAATTTTGTTAAGAGTGGACAGAGACTCTGGCTCAAACTACTCCAAGACAGCAGAGCAAGTGTAAGCAACAGAAGGGTCACACAAGGGTGGGGATATGTGGACTCTGATATTTTTACCTGTTCAACAAAAAAGCAAAGCAACAAAGCAAAATAGCTCATCCTCCATTTAAACATTTTAATGCAGCAAGCATTTCTTACATAGCTACATTAGCTGCGCAAGCTATGCAGATAGCTACATAACTAACCTAGCGAAAGCTAAGCTTACAGAGGAGTTATGTAAGCTCTGCTGGCTGTGTAGTCTTAGCTACATTTGCTAGAGCTCAAGTTGCAAAAGCTAACTTAGCTACATTTGCCTTTGTAGCAGTCTTAATAGCTAGCATAGCTATGTTACCTTTAGCTAAAAATACGAAGCTAAAGTGAGCCAGCTCTCGTATAACTACTTCTAAAACAGGTGTATACATAATTTTATCCCAGATTAGACCTCTTATCCTTATGTCTGTTTTATCTGTGAAATGTTGCTTGGTCTGTAATGTTTGCATGCGGTTATTTCATGAATTTAATTGCCAGACTTTGTTTATGAATAAAGCTGAAATTAAACAAAAAAATCTAAAATTAGAAATACATTATACTGGCAAATTACAGCACTTCCTTCCTGAGATACACATCTCATATGAACAGTCCATAAGAGTGGCCGTCAGAGATGAACGATCTGCAGCTAGGCCCCTCTTGTTCCTCTGCCTGCGCTCGGGTCTTTCTCCGGTTTGTTCCAGAAGCACCACTCTGCTCTGCTTGAGGTTGATACATGCCAGGTCTATTATCTGCTGCAAAAATGTGTTAGTGAAAGGACGTGCAAAGCATCTTGTCAACTTTAAAAAGAAAAACAGAGCAAACATTAATGACAGTAAATCACATCTCTATATTAACATTAACATTACAGCCCATCCTGTGGTAAAAGCCATAAGTCTGGCGTAGAAAAGTTCACTTTAACGGGGGGGATCTCCAAAGGACTTTATATGAAACAAACCTTTAACTTCCTAAAGTACCTCTCAAAAGTAGAAAAACCACAAAAAAGCAATCTCAAAGTGAACAACAAATCAGCTTCAGAAAGACAAAGATATCTGTTTGTCCCATGGGAACTCATTCTCCTGTCTTGTCTCCAGCTTCTCAGGGCTGCTCTCTGTTGCAACAAAAAAATCTCCACATTTAAAAGTTGCTTTGTCACGCATGATTTTGCTCTTATATTACTGTTAAGTTTCTGTTAAAATAGAAAAGAAACCCCTTTCTGTTTTGTTTGTTTTCTTTGTAAGGCTATAATGCTTCTGTTTTATGCCTCATGTTGGTATTTTTTAACTTGTAATATTATCTCATGGCATTACCTGCAGCTAAAAATTTCCTAGCCCAGAGTTGAAGCCTCATAATAATGATAATACTCTGCCACCGTAATTGGATTTCACCCGCTCACTTTAACACTGTTGAAAAATGAACTGCATGGTTTGTCCTCATTTCAGTCACTGTGCGTGTTGCATGTGTACACTGAGCCATGTGTCATCTGACTTTAACAAGTGTATGACCCATTTCTGCAGCCAAGTCACCCCCTAAGGTGTGTGCTAGAGGCCAAACAGGCTCTGACTCAGCAGGTTTGACCTCTGAGTAACCTACAAAACTTCATTCCTGAGGCAAAGTTCTAAAGAAGGGGTAGAAAAAAAACAAGAAAGAATATGAGGAAAGTGTGACTTTATGTTTTAAATATACAATCAGATGTGCCTGGTTCTTGAAAGGTTTTTCTTTCTCTGGTCATTTTCCTTTCAGACGTGGAGTATTCCACTTGACTGCACCATGCACTCAATCTACTTCTGTTTGACCTCCACTTTTAATAGAGACTTAAAGATCTAGCCATCCTCATCCATGAATAATTGAGGGCTTCCTGCTGTACAGCTGAGATGCTTGTGGTTGAAGTAGAAGAGGAAGAGAACCTCAGTATCCATGGCTTTAAACTTCAGGGCACTGGCCTTAATGAAAGAATTAGAACCATTAAATTTGTTGATTTGTAAACATGATGCTACACATGTTTTTATCAGCATCGTTAAAAATGTATGGTGTGCCCTTTTAAATAACAGGGTTTCCTTGTTTCTTATCCAGGGATTAAACCTTTCTTAACCTCGCATTGATTGGATTTTAACTGTAAATCTGAGATAAGGCTGCAGCTGCTGCGAGACAATATCAGAAACAAAGATCGTTGTGCTTCTGATAATCTGTGGGTCTCGTTGCTTTGAGCCTGATACAGATCACTCCCCACGATCAAGCCCCTTGGTGTGTGTGTTTGGAGCCCTGCATTTTAATGCTGATTTCATAACTGTGCCTTGACACAATGTGGCACACTCAGGCGCACTCCTCCATGATATACAGTTATGTAATGCAAACTGTTTTCTATGTGTTCCTTCACAGGATTCTCCTATAAGCGTCTAGTTTGTCACATCAAATCAAATCAGAGGTGAATTTATAGCTCACCCAAGGATTACATTTAACGTTATATACACTCCGTAGCTGCATTAGGGTACATTCTGCACCAAGAGGTTTCATAATCATTGGCACAACAGCAAAAATATGCTTGTAGCTTTTGTCAAAAGCCACATAAATTTCAAATTGATTCATAGTGCAATGTTGGTGTTATGTTTATGTCAAAGTAGAAGAGTGGTTAAGAGAGATTTTCATCTTACCATCAGGAGTAAGTGGATCATATTTTCCTCGGTCTATTAATCTATGGAACTCTATTAAGTTGTTGTTTTTGTATGGAGAAAAATGTCAATGATGGACATTTTTCCTCACATTCATGTCTAAAAAAACCCAGGAGAATTTTATGATGGAGTAGCTTACAGCCTAATAAGATTTATTGTACTCCCTTGAGTCCTTTTTTGTCCTTCTCTGAACTCATTAAAACTCCACCTTCACATCTGTAGACACACAAGACAGATGACAAAATTTGTGCTGCACTTTCAAGGGTTTAACTGTTAGGGTGTTGAATCACCCTTTTTAAACTTCCTTCTCTTTTTTAAAGACATTTCACTTCTTGTTACCATCTTGCTGTTCACTCTTTGTTGACAACATTACTATTTACTCCCAAACATGAAAATAGCGGTCTCCAAGTGATAGATCTGCAATCTCAATGCACAGCACAGCGGGAAGCTGCCTTGTTTCCTGTATACAACAGAGGAAGCCTTAATCAGCCTGTCTGCTACTTGTTTCACTGAAATTTAATCCAAATTTGCTTCAAGGCTATTTTTTCTTGTGCCATTATCCTTATGAAACTGGAGGACACTGCATGATGTGTGAAATCCCCACTTTCATGTTTCTCATTACATTTCCTGCTCAGCCGTAGTATCAGGGTGACAGCTGCATAGATGAGGCAAATTTAACTACATTTTCAGCTCAGAGTGACTGTAAATGATTCTCATTTACACGGGCCAAACTGTCCCGAGGCTTAAGAGACACATTTTTGATGTTAAAACTGAGTTAGACGAACTGGTTCAGGATATGTTCAGCTCTGTAGCCTGCAGTCACAGGCCTGAAGGCAAATTCAGATAAAAGACAAGAAAAAAAGGAAATAAGGTAGCAGTTCTTTACAAGCTGTTCACTTGTCAAGGATGTGTTTGTACATTAGATCCTGATAGGCTCTCCCATGGCTGAGCAAGACAACCGTACATGTTTTATACACACGCCTGGAGCTAAAACAGCTCAGATCAATCTGAGGAATAAACAGGTCAGGACCAAAGCGTTGATGAAGCAGACATTGATCTGACCAATCCCACGGGCCTGTGGAGTAGCAATCACAGCCACTGTTTCTCAAGTACCTCTATTTCACTCTTCTGAATTGAGGCGAGTGTCTCTGCATGCTCGGCAGGACATAATATGAATTTATGGGACAGATTATATTCTAGGAGAGAGACAGTTGGATTGATATTAGCTCTTATATAATAAAAAATACACATACATTATTGGTACAGACCAAATACTATTATTTATCAAGCTTCCTGTGAGAAAGTAATAAATCTTAAATCCTTTTATACATTCATTTAAAATTGTTTTTAATTTGTAAATATTTTATAAATGACAATAAGTAATGAAGCAGTGTCTTTAAGAAAATTAGAAAAATACTAAATTGAATCAGAGCACGTTCAGGCTGAACAGGTGTTTTAGCTAACCCTTGTGAATTAGTAGCTTTACTCAAATTTTCTTTGTCTCTTTTGCTGCTCTTCTTACCTACGTAAAAAATGGTTCAAGGTTTGGGAAAGCTTTGCTGTTGGAAAAAAGTTTAATAACTTTGTGGGGAAAGTTTTTGAGAATGTTTTATAAAAGCTCCTAAATTTCCTGACAAAAGTTTGAAAGTTTTTGATTTAAAAAAATTAACAAGAAATTCTAAAGATCTTTGACAAAAGTTTTAAAAAAGTTTTTAAAAGTTCTAAATATTTTTGACAAAAGTCTTAAGATCTTTTTGACAAGTTTGTAAAAGATTTTGAAGGAAAGAAGGCTGACACAATCCTGGTTGTGCTCTGGATGTCCTTGCATATTAACAGGGGCATGGGAAAATAATTTGTTTAAAAATAACAAAGTCCCCATCTTTAGGGAGGAGGAAGAGTAGTATATGGCAAGTAAGCATGGCCTAGGGTACCCCAGTTGGGTAGTAGTGTTGCCTGAGCCCATGGATGTGCTGTGGATGTCTTCAGGTGTATTACTAGCAAGGATTTTCCTGAGCGTTTATTTCCCCATCCGGCTGAACTCTCATTTGAATCTCGTTTAACTGACTAGTCCAAAGAGGAGAAAATCCTTGAAAAACAGTCACATTCCTCACAGGGTCATTGTATCCTTGGGTAGGATGTGAGCCTGATATACTCTCTACAGCATGGTGAACATTAAAAGCTAGCTCCGTGGGCTGTCACTCCTCTTTGCAGATTAATGCTTTGATATGTGGTCTCTCTCACTTCGGTTGAGTAGTCATACGTGAAATTAAACCTCAGCAGTGTACATATCAATTTATTTCATTTTATTACTTAAAAAACCAACAAACTGCGCTGTTCCTACTATAAGAAAACCTCTAAGCTACCGCTGAGCTTCTCATATTTACGTACAGTGAAGACCAGGATTTCAAGCTGCATATGCATTGGAGAGCTTTGTTTTCCACACAAATGCAGTCTACTTCTTTCAGTTTTAAAGTTGCAAATGCAATACTCGGGTGTGCCACTCAGGTATATTTATGGCAGCCAGAGTATATCACTGAACTGTTTGATTAGTCAATAAATTGTCATGATACATCATCATCATTAGAGCATCGTTAATTTGCTGCCGATGAATATTGTCAGAAGGACAGAAACACACACAAAAAAACTAAGGAATAAGGTGGTGCAGGACTAGTCAAGAGAGGCACAGAGGAAGGGAGATAAAGTACAAGCCTCATGTCAAATCACAAACTACGCTAGTTTTTTTTTTTAATTAGAAAGAAAAATCCCCTCCACTAAGATACAGCATCACCTGGTGAGAAACAGTGATATTCTTTAAAAGTCAACTGTAAACCTTTTATCAAGCTGACTTTATTTTTGGCCTGATTTTACACATTGGAAATAAGTTTGCATGATTTTTCATCTTTGTTTTGGTTTCTTTGTAAACTGTTTAAAACATTTGTTAAATTTGATATGCAATAATAATTGATTATTCAGACCATCTTAATGATTCTTTGCTGTGCATCCTCCGACAACATCACTGCCTCTTACAGCCACTTCAAGGTCAGGGATGGTCCACTGATTTCGGTAATCACTCGTTTTCTGAAACTATCTGGCATCAGCCGTAATCTGGAAGCTTTCCAGTCGTCCAGTCGTCTTTCTAAAGTTACACAAGTCAAGTGCTCATTATCAGAGTTAGTTTGCAGCTGCTCTATTTCCCTGTTCTGTTAATCAGTTTCCACTTTGATGAAACAAAACACTCCCTCTACACTTAACCTGAAAAGAGACAGCAGGCTTGAGTGGTGAGTGTTTCAACAAGAGTTGAAGGGGTCAAGCCAACATGTTCACTCTGCTGACAGTTTCAAAGGGGGAAAAGTACAGCTCTTCAATATTCTGCCATAAGGGTGAGAGTTAAAAGCAAATGGCAGGAGAAACTTGTAATCTGTCCACCCACATAGAATACATGTTCCCCTTCATTTACTCTCATGAATTAGTAATAAATCAAGAGAAGGAGGGAGTGCCAAGGTTATTCTTTACCTTCTGGCTCATTTTTCTGTTGGATTTAATAAAAGAAGGACAGGTGAGTGTTATCAGACTTGGTTAAGTAAAATATGTTTAACTGTTTGACCTCACTTTTTGCTTTCTGTTTTTAGCACTGTAGAATTATAAGAAAGACTTCACTGGAGTGCTAAAATAGTCAAACACGCTTAAACATGCTTAAAATACAAAGTAGATTGAATGTGTAGTTAGCTAAATTAAGCTGTTTTTATTGGCTTCCCTGCTGAACGATATGACGACAGCTGGTACTATTCTCATTCTTCACAGAAGACGGAGTTTGAACGGGTTGTTGGCTGATTATAAAGACTGTCACCGCAGACAGGAGCTGTTGGTTTGTTTTTATTCAAAGGTTCTTGTCTTTTTTAATCCCAAAAAACATATCATATATTAAAAAAGAGAGGGCTTGAGGCCAGAGTGGTAATTTTTGGAGCACCAAAATGCTCTGAAACCATGACTTAGAAGTAGGACACAGCTTCAAAGTGCATATTTGGTGCTTTACATCAATGGATATGAACAATTTTATGTTCAGACATACACCTGATTTAAATTATGAAAAAAGGGAGCTTCTGTTAGGTAAAAAAGGACTTGTTGCAAATTGGAAAGAAAATAATTTAAAAGGAAACTGTAAAAATCTAAACATTTAATGTGTTTAATGTATTATTTTAATGTACTGTATTTCTGACCTTAACCCTTTTGAAACCAATGTTGTATATGACAAGAAGAGACACAGGTTACTCAAAGTTGAATCCTCTTTGAGCCATACATTGTAGCCACGTACTTTTGTTGTAATGACTATCCCAGTGCTCTGGCAGTAGCTTTTCTAGCAAGTCTTGAACTTGAGTGACTGTTTTTGGCATTTAAAGAATCCACATTTAAATCCACACTAGCAACTCCAATAGTGAACATCTATTTAACCATTTTTTCATCCGTTTTCATTTGTCTTTGCTGCTAGCTTAGCGTTAGCCACCATTACGTTTTACCAAATGGATGTCACACAGGATGTGACAACCAATGGCTGGCTGTTTCATTGTCACATCATGCCCTGTGCGTGTGCATACTCTAAAATACTGAAGGTGAGATTCAGAGATTCAGTTAAAATCCAGAAAATAAACATTTTTAAGTTAAAAAAAATACACATAATAACCAGTTAAACAATTGTAATCAAAGATATCTTGTCATTGCCTTAAAGGAGGGTTTGAACATGTGACGACTTTTAGTTAGAATACGTTTCTGAAATAATTCTTTAGGGAAGATTGTTTTTATGTATATAGATTTGAATGTCATCTGCATAAGAACAAAACAAGTGTTAATCTAAAAAACTGCCAACAGAAGCAGTTTAATAGGAAAAAGAAGGTGACCTAGACTAGAGCACTGAGGAAGTCCACGTCCCATAGAGAGACTGTAAATAAGATAAATGAAAGTAGAGGAAAGGAAGTTATTTGCGGGGCTAAAATAAGCCACTCTGGAGCAGTAAATACAGCATCTTTTAGACATAGAAATTGAGATCTTCTGATCCATTTCTTAGCTAAAGTCATATGAGATGCTGTCCACCAGCTAGTTTTAGCAGCAGAGAACAAGTATGCAAGTAATTCCTTGTAGACTACCTTATCCAAGATGTGTGACGGAGTAGTTGGGGATATTTACAATAATGTCTTTACAAACTGTAATATATTTGTGTGTGTGGGGTGGTGTATTGTATAGATTTTCACTTTACTGTGGAGGGATTCAGCTTCAACAGATGTGTTCTGCTTGCATTATTTCACTAGATACTGGACAGCTGATGCTGTCTAGTAAATCAACACTGGCAGCCTGTGAGACGGATCAGGTCGCTGCAGGATTGTTTTCCATTCTGACCTCTACACTTGCAGCATACAGCTTCAAACACTGATTCTTCTGCGGTGAACATCCCAAATACAGTTTCTGCAACTTATGATTAGAAGACACATTCTCTTGTTTTGTTGTGACCTTTTCAGTGAGCTGGGTCTCTTTGCCTACACTCCATTTACACATCACAAACCCCAGATGTTTTAGTTCCCACCTCTGGGGTTTACATAACTATGGAACAGTGAGGACCCTTGTTCAGTGTGTAAAAGTTAACAACATCCCTGAGGAAAGACAGGCTATGAAAAGCAATTAGACAGTCTGCCTGAACCCACATTTAGCAGCCAATAGTTTGACACATGAGAGTCAGCTCTTATTAGATTCCTGCACTGTTGTATCAGTTGCTCCTGAGGATGTCAATAAATGGATTTCCCTCAGTTGTTTGCTTTTAAATGAGTCCCAATGCAGGGGACGTTCTTGTTTCTCTTCGTGTTTATGCGGTTAGACTTTCCTTTGAAGTTGTTTGTGTCTGAGCTGGTCCAAAAGGATGTGCACCACTGCCTACAAGCATGGCAACCACATCAGAGGGACTAAGATGAGACATTTTCTGTTGTTTGTGTTGTTATCATTTGATGGACTATGTACACTGTGGCTTTAGTAGTTCTAGTTCTGCCCCCGAGCCTGCAGTCAGCCGAGCAGCCTGTGGGCGGAACGACGCCCACGGAGCCAGGAGGCAGCAGATTTGAAAGTATGAAGTTGTCATATACTCTGTCTCATTAAAAGCAAATTAGAGCCCACCCTCATCCTGCACTCAGCATCAATATATAGAAAAGCTCTTCCCACTCAAAAAGAATCACAGCAGAGAGGATGGGGTTCCTGCAGAAGAAGGAAAACCCTCCTATAAATAATTCCAAGAGAACAAAAGTCGATACTCATAATCAGTTTCATTACAGTAAAGTGCAGAAGCTGCACAGAGGTACAGTAAACCCTCACAGGGGTGGTCAAGTGTGCCAAGAAACTGCAGACATAGACAGACTTCCCAGGCGGTTTTAGAAGCTACAGCTAAAGTCAATAAGGCTTAAGTGTGGAAATAATTAGGCAATTAACTTATTAGTCTCATCAATGCAAAAAGAGTCAATTTTTATATTATAACTAATAGACATTAGGAGATGGATCGATATCTTTCTGTAGAAAAGGTAGGGCATGACTTCGGACCATGAAATACAATCTGGTGTTTTATGTTCTATAAAATGTATGTTAAATTACGATAGCTTGCTTACGAAGATGCTATCCAAACAACACTAATGTCACGTTGCTCATTTAGTGTTTTATTTTGTTACTTCACTTACCTCCTCTGTATACATGGTGCCAGTAAATCACCTTGGTCTGCGTGTGTATCAGCTGATAAACCGGAGTCTCATTCATGCACAAGGAGTGTGCCATTGTAGACAAGCAACACAACAATGATAACAATTTTGGATACCAAAATTTAAAAACTTGACCTGCAAAAACCTGATTACAAAAGTTTAATAAATTAGAGTAAAAGTTTTGAACAAGTTTTAAGTAAGAATGGCATTGTTTCAAGAAATGTCTGCACAATCATGAAACCATTCAAAATGACTGAAAAGTTTATATGCCAGGCATGTACGTGGTGCTGTAAAACTGCCACAGATATACAGCAAAAACAGAGAAGAAGATTACAGACCAAATGCACCCAAAACTTTTCTCTTTCCCAAAACTTTCTCCAGGCCGCTGTTCTGGTTGCACTGGATCTAAGAACTTGCAGCATATGCTGCTCTCCATGACCATTTGTTGTTGGTAGTAGAGGAGTAGAAGACAGGAGCACAATCATGTAATTTGCCATTGTTGTTGTTAGCTGGGCTTGTGCACGCGGGTTAAGTGGGCTATGATGTAATCGTTTCAGGAAAGATGCGCTTTGTCGCACACACAGAGACAGAACAGTTGGTGTACAGATTTGTTCACTCTGGGACCCGGTTTCAAAAAGTCTAAATATTTCGTGCTCCTAAAATACTGGTTCTGTGTGGATGAAATGCAGAATCTCCTAAATTCATCTCCGTGTGGAAGGCCCAATTTTTACTCCTCTTAATATATCAGGAAGAATCCAGTATGGTTTCTTGATTTTTTTCTTGTTAGAGTAAACGAGGGGTAGATAGGAGATAGGAGCAACAAGAAAAAAATCTCTTACAATGTTAAAAAAAAAAATCTTTTATTTAAATGACATTCAAATACCAATCAAACAGAGAATTTGACAGGGATTCTATCCTGAGACACAACACACCAGCGTGCAGATAAATCCACAGACCCACTGATATGTCACCAGACTGCTGCTTGTTGGATTTCTAAATAAGTTTTGGCATTTCTTTGTTACAGATTTCAGAGTGTTTTTTGTCTTGCAGCTTTTTGTCTGAATACCTTAAGAGGCCAAAAGGATTCTGGGACAAAAAACAAATAATTGTGAGAAAATTTGATGCTCGTTCCTTAGCAGATTTGAAAAGAAAGAGGGTTTTAGTTGTTAAATACAAGAGAAAAGAGGCCTGGAATTAAAAAAAGCAGAAACATGATATCAGGCTATGAGCAAGAAAGCAAAAAGTGAAGGAGAGAAATGAGTTATAGCCTGTTCTTGGAATCGATAATCATGCGAATCACAGCCCTGGTGTGCTACAGATCTTTTTTCCCCTAACCAGGCAGAAAGGGTGATAGATGTAAAATGTACAGCCTGCCGATTTATAAAGCTCTGAGACAGTGCAGAGAGAGAGGTGCATGGATAATCCTCACTGTGCCTGAGGAAGCAGAGGGACCAGCAAAGGCAAACAGGACTAAGACAAAGAGAGGATAAACTTGAGGCCACTTAACCAGAACATTTTTCTACTGTGTCAATTTTTTAAACAAAGTCTCCTACGCTTCCACCTCATTGTCATTTGTTTGGCAGATTCCTCCTGCTGGCTTCTTCCAAGTCTGAATGCTGCTACAAACAAAAGATTTCTAATGCACTGCAGCAGGCTCCTTCTTATCCTCCACTGCTGCCATAGCATGCATGGAGCTTACTTAAAGCTCTCCAATGCATATTTAACAATACTGATATGCAGAGAACATTTACTTCTGATTGCTCAGTGAGGGGTACAGTGATCCAGCCTGACAGCTGTGAAAGTAATAGCAGTATTTTTCTTTAAAATAGACTCATCTCACACCTCTTCCCTGAAATCATTTGGACCGAAAGAGACAATCAGTTGCCTTTATTGCTCTTCACTCATTTTTGTCCCATTACCATGTGTTTGTCCATCTATCCACTGTGATATTGATTCCTGCCTGTTTCACTAAAGAAATTCATCAAAAGACTGACAAAGAAATTAAGCTTATGTCTCACATTGTTGATCCAAATTTTATTTTCCCCTTCTTTAAAGGAAATACACTACTGCGCAGAACTTTTAGGCTTGCTTGGACCAAAAATAGGGGGCTTAAGTAAGGCCTGTAATGGCAAGTAAGACCAACTGAGGGCATTATCTGGCAGAAACCAAACCAAAACCTAGGTACAAACCAAAGTGTGACCTCGTGAACCATTACACCCACTTAACATAATTACAGCTTGAAGCTGTAGAACTGTTACAGTGTGATGTTGGTTCACAGAATGTATTTGCTTGACTTTAGACTAGTCGGCTCAACAGAAATTCAATTTGTGCTTAATTGGATGAGAAATTATTCTCCTGGTTCCCTAGTTATCAGAAAGGCTGGAATTAATACTGATGCATCTTTGGAGCCTTAAAAAAAGCAAAAAAAAAATCATCAGAGACAGGATCGATAGTGTGTTTTAGTTTTAACGACATAAAAGATGCTGCCAGTCAGGTGTCTTCGGACACTAATAATGAGCAAAGATTCACAGCGAGTGATTTGTCTGAATGAAAAGAGAGCAGGAAAATAAAATGATCTCAGACTCAAAGTTCCTTACAAGAGTTTTAATTAGTGACCATTAGAAGCTCTCGTAGGTTTACTATTTGCTTTTGAACATGCTAACTGTTTGACTTGTTTCCAGTCAGCGTATTTGCTGTTGGTCTTAGCTTTTATAGTTATTGTAAAGACAGTAGTCTCTGCAGTAATCTCAGAGGGACCAGGACATGGAACTGGGTACACTTGAGTCCAGAGTTCAGTTCCACTGAATCACCATCCATCCATCCATCTCTTTCGCTTGGGGCCAGGTCGCAGAGAGGGACCTGGATGCAGTCAAGGACCTCCACTTCATACCGGAAGCTGGATGAATGCTGCCATATCTCGTCTTCTAACAGCAGAAGTCACTTGAACTGAATGTCTTCTTCATTGTTTTAAAATCAATGTAATGTCAATGTTTGAGCTTTTATTCCAAAATCTTGCACATTCCTTGTGTACTTGTATTTTTGAGGTCGTGGGAGCAGCAGGCTAAGCAAGTCCACCCAGACGTCCCTCTCCCCATCGACACTTTCCAGCTCCTTCTGGGGGATCCTGAGGCATTCCCAGAGCAGACAGGATATGTAATCCCTCCAGCACATTCTGGGCCTTCCCTGAGGTCTCCTCCCAGACAGACGTGCCCAGAAAATTTGTATCTGCAATCTCATTCTTTCAGTCATACCCAGAGGTCATGACCATAGGTGAGCTTTGGGAGGTAGATCGGCTGGTAAATTGAGAGCTTTGCCTCTCGGCTCAGCTCCCTTTTCATCACAACGGTCGAGCACAGCACCCTCAGTACTGCTGATGCCACGCCAATCCGCCTGTCAATCTCACGTTCCTCTTTAACCGCACTCATGAACAGGACCCCATCTTCTGAGAAGCAGGGTGAATCTGGAGGTTGGAAGAGGGTTTTTGCCTGTGTCCTGCTGGATGGACTGCCATTGTCTGCATGGAGCATAAAAAAATGTTGAGCTGAGTAGATACCATGATTATCTCTTTTTTCTTCTTTTTGGTGGCTTTTCAAGCCAAATACCAGCATACCACCACCCACTGTATTGGACAATGTTACTAATGTGAAAGTAGTGATAAGGAAAGGAGGGAGCAATTATGTCCAGGCACAGTACAAAACAATAGTGCCTAATGTAAAAATGGTCTTAAAAACATTGTCTAAGGCGATCACCTTTTCTCTAAGAAAGTATTCAGTCATCCTTGCACGGTAATGCTTATCATTTAGCTGTGCACCATCTTTGACTGTATCCATGCAAAGGTAAGTTAGCTTGTTACTGATGGTAGCGTCATACTAATAAAAGACTCAAGTGATGTCACTCGAGACAATAATATTTGGTAGGCATTGTGAGGTGACCGAACTGTAACATTCTTTATAAACCTTACGAGACTTCATCAGTTGCTACTGTCATAAACCCAGAAGTCTCTCACAGATCTTTCTTTGGTCAGTTTGCATTATTGGTAATGTAGTTGTGGAGTAAAAGGAAAAGAATATCTGATTCCGCTTCATTAATTGAGAGCTTTTATTTATTAATTAATAGTAACGGGGTTTTAGGATTGCAGTGCTAAGTTTTTGGACTAGTCCTTTAACAAGATAGCTTGACGGTGGTATCTGTTTTCACAATTTTAATGGTTATTTGTGGCGCGTGAATCCCCAAAGCACATGGATCACACCAGTGGGCTCTAATGTTTGTAAATGCGTTGATAGGCTCAAGTGGCTTACATCATGTGTCATTCACAAAACTTCAGACACAGTGACCTGATTTGAAAAAATTCCAAGAAGCATATCTCTCCCAAATCTCTGTTTTTAGAATGGCACATTACTGACACCTCAACCCTAGCTCAAGGCAACATGACATCCCTGTTACTAATTGGCAAAAGCAGAAGAGGAGTTGTCTTTCTTCCCGTATTGTGTCTCTTTTTGAGTCCTTAATATATTTATTTATTGTCTTTGACAGTTGTGTAGGACTTGGAGTTTCAGGCAGCTGGCTTAGAGATGGCTTTACAGGAGAGAAGTGACACCCGAAAATGAAAACAGCTGGTGCTTTTCAGTGGCTGACATTCAGCCCAGGAGACATTTGTTACTTGAGGAACTCAGACTGAGACACATTTAAATGCAAATTTTCTCGTTTACATTATTGATTGCTGCACACTCTTCTGGTGGATGTTGTTTCTCTCTTTTTTTTCTCTCCCCTTTTTTTTGCACACTTTGCAATTCCCCTGTATTAGTGGGACAGAGTGGAGTCCCTGAACAGAGCTTTTTAAATCAATAAGCTCAGCATCATTAAGTATAGATCATTTGTCTTTTAAAGTAACTGCCACTGCTGAAGTGTGAACATCTTCAATACTGTGTGCAACAAATCAAAGTTGTTGTTTTTTTTTTTTCAAACAGCCTGAAGACCACCCTGAAGAAGAAACTCTCCGGCGATGTGGTGAACCTGTCCGGCATCCCGCTGTCAGGCAGGGACATCCACCGCGTGGCCTTCTACCTCCAGAGCAGCAGTGACGGCGTGTCAGCTGTGGACCTTAGCTTCACCGAGCTGCAGGACGACAGCTTACGGCTGCTGCTGCCCTCACTCAGCTGCCTGCCCAAACTGTCCATCCTGGCAGTAAATGGAAACCGTCTGACAGTGGCCATCCTGAAAGATCTGACTGATGCTGTAAAGGATCCTAAGAAGTTCCCTAAGCTAGCCTGGGTCGACATGGGCAACAACGTGGATATCTTCACCGTGCCCCAGCCGCTGCTTGTGGCCCTGCGGCGCAGATTTGGTTTACGCAGCAGCCTACCCACTATTTATGAGTACAAAGAGGCTCAGGCAATGAGTGGCTATGCACCAAACATGGAGACGTCTGTGGAGGAGCCCAGTCTGTGTGAGGAGGGTGATGGAGAGGAGGATGATAGAGAGGAGGAGGACAGGCTGGAGCTTCGAGCCTGGGGCTTTGGAGAAGAAAACATATCAAAAAGTGTGTCGTTGCACTTCTGTGGGAGGTGATCGCTGAGAGCTGCTTTCTTTTAGTGCCCCTTATTCCTTCAGAATCACCCTGACCTAAGTCAAGCCCGCTGTGTCTGAGGTGTCGTGGTGGCAGAATCTCACACTGACCTACATGTTTCTGAAAATAACTCTGAAAGAAGTGACTGTCTGGATGCTGTGCCATGTGAGACAGGCACAGAGTCTATTTACTCATTCTTCCAGGTACAGTTAAACCTTACATTCTTGGAGTTTACAGAGCATCAAGTTTTTAATTTTTTGCCCCCACATGTTAAAGCTTCCAGATGTTTTCCTCTGTCCACTGGAGGTTAAGTGCCTTGCACAATGGCACCTCAACAGTTTCTCCTGAGAAAGGTGGGGAAGTTGCTTACTTTTAATCCTTAAGCACTTTTACCTAACTGGATTGTTTCTCTTAAGCCTGATTTATACCTCTGTGTTAAATCTATGCTGTAGCATGCACCGTCCAGAGGACCACACATGTAGCTGTGTTCTCCTCAGTGATGTTGAACATAATCATTTCCACAATGCAACATGATGCAGATATAGATGATTCTACGCCAACTAGCGTTACTTGGTGCCCCCCCCCCCCCCCCAACTTACCAAATATGCTCACATTACTCTGTTTCCCATTCAAACAGGGCTGCTGTCTCCTGAGTGCAGCCTACAATCAGAAACACAAATTCAATCAGGGAGAAATAGAAAAAAAGGCAGCTGAAAAAAAAATTTCAAACAAGGATGGACAAATTCTAATATGTTTTTTTGTCCCCATTGACAGTTTAACACCTTGTAGCTCGTGTTTCTATACCGTCGCAATCGTAAAATGCATCAATGTCAAACACTTCAACTAGGCAACACATCTGCAGAACCTGTGAATTTGTTATATTATGGCATGAAAAATAAATGAACTAAGAGCCAGATATAATCGATCTAACCAGAATCTTGACGCAAAGGCTGCAAACAATGTTCCCTTAAAGTTACACCTGTTCTGAGTCTATATAAAAACCCTTTAAACAACAAAAGAGGCTACCTGTCACATTTTCAGCTCAGATTTAAAACCCTAGCACACTGATCTGAAGTTCATTCCTCTTATTAAAGAGATGTGTGAGAGTGAGGGAAGGAAAGAGAGTAGCAGGTGATAAAGCTTTTCAATTTCAACGTGAAGCATTGTTTATTATAATGTTTATGGAAAGTAGATGCATTAATTTGAGTAAAAGGGGCTCCAACCAATCACTGAGTGCATAAATGAGCATAATTTTCTAGGTCAACATGTTTTGTGATATTTTAATGTTTTGAGATAGTGTTTTTTTTATTTTGTGACCTCTAAGCTGTAATCATCAACAGTAAAACAAAAAAAAGTATTGCACCTGTATGTATCACAACAGCAATTTGATGCAGAAGTATAAACCAGGCTTGAAATGTCAACCCTCCACATCTTCATGAAACACAGGAATAAGCCTACACACTGAAAAACTTAATGATACCCTTCTGTTTAAGAAAGAAAACTCCACAATAACTTGAGACTGGCAAAAATAACAATGAAAAAAAATAACTGAAAATTTACTAATGACTATCAGACATTGCTTTTGAATTGTGGTTCAACAGAAACATTTTAAAAAACAAACTAATGAAACTGACCTGGACAAAAATGATGGTACCCTTAACTTGATATTTTGTTGCACAACCTTTAAGGCAATCACTGCAATCAAGCAATTTCTGTAATTCTCAATGAGACTTCTGCACCTGTCCATAGGTATTTTGTCCCACTCTTCATGCTCCAGCTGTCTCAGGTTTGAAGGATGCCTTCTCCAGACTTTATGTTTCAGCTCTTTTCACAGATGTTCAGGAGGATTTAGATCAGGGCTCATAGAAGGCCACTTCATAATAGTTCAATGTTTTGTTCTTAGCCATTGTTGTCTGTTTTTAGCTGTGGTTTGTCCTGTTGGAGGTCCCATGACCTGCAACTGAGACCAAGCTTTCCTGCACTGGGCAGCACATTTCACTCCAGAATGCCTTGATAGTCTTAAGATTTCATTGTACCCTATGCAGATTAAGGACATCCTATGCCATATGCAGCAAAGCAGCCCCAGGACATAACTTAGCCTCCTCCATGTTTCACAGTAGCTACAGTGTTCTTTTCTTTGTGTGCTTCAATTTTGCGTCTGTGAACAAAGAGCTGGTGTGACTTGCCAAAAAGCTCTAGTTTTGTTTCTTCTGTCCAAAGGACATTCTCCCAGAAGCTTTGTGGCTTATCAATATGCATTTTGTTAAATTCCAGTTTGGCTTTTTTATGATTTGCTTTCAACAGTGGAGTCATTCTCTGTCATCTTCCATTAAGTCCACTTTGGCTCAAACAGTGACAGATGGTGCTTTCTGACACTGATGTACCTTGACCTTGTAGTTCACCTCTAATCTCCAAAAGTTGATCTGGGCCATTTGGTTACCATCCTTTCTAATCTCCTGGGACAACTGTCTCCTTAGCTTTCTGTGGTCCATGTTCAGTGTGGTACACACCATGATACCAAACAGAACAGTGACTACTTTCACCCCTTAAATAGGCAGACTGATTGATTACAAGTTTGATGCTAATTAAAGGACACACCTTAGTTTAACATGTCCCTATGGTCACAATATTTTACATATTTTCTCAGGTAAATATCAGTTTTGTCTCGGCCAGTTTCATTATTTTGTCTTTTTTGAAATGATTCTTTTGAAAAACAGTTCAAAAGCAATGTCTGATTTTCATGAATTAATTTTTAGTAAATTTGTATTATTACTTTTGTCCGTTTCAAGTTATTTCAGTGACCATTTTGGGTTTTTCTTTCTTTAACGGAAGGGCAGCAACAATTTTGTCCATGTCTGTACATGTTCTTCTTTAAAAAAAGGGGGTTTATTTCTTTAATCCCGGTATTTTTGGCATTTATATGTTTTTGAGTGAGAAAAAATGCTCTTCCCATGCTTCTTTGTTAGAACACAGCATTTACTAACCCTTGTTCTGACATAAATGTTGACTTATGGGGAGTAATGATGCAAACTGCATCCATTTAACTGAATATATCCAGTTCTTTTGCTTCAGTGAGTATGGATATACTAACGCTGCAGTTATATAGGGAAAGCCTCATCCTGATAGCGATGACACACACAGTGGGGATGTGAGCTGGCGATGAACTGATTACAGCCGCTATCAAGCCTCGTTAGGCGCCTTCAGGCTCAGACGGTGAGCAGAGGATCTATTTATTCCTCGGCATAAAGGACTAGCCCCAGATAATTTCATTGTCCAGTCTGGATTTATGAATGATTCTATTTATGAATCAGACCACAAGCAGCGAGAAAGATGTTTCTTAGTCGCACACAGAATTGATGATTTCAAACTGATCTGTGTGAACTTTCTGTGTTGTGGCATGAATATGATGCAGAAGTTTTTGACTTTTTCCACATGTGTTCTCATTTTGTAATGTTTTTTAAATGGGCATGACTGTTTCCTGAAGAAAAATCATCAGATCCCGCAGTCAAAGAGCATGTTTACATGTACATTATGATTACTGCTAATAAAAGAATATTCTGAGGGGTATTTGATTAAAAAAACTGCTGCATGTGAACACAACACCCTACCCTGCCTACAGATGTTAATGTGATCTGTTGTGTTTCCATGCTGTGATTCAGGAAGGTCTGTTTATTTGTGTCTACAGGGATGTTAATGAACAGGATGTTTGGTTTTTGTGAGTGTGTATGGCAGCATAATTGGTGTGCATGAGTGTGTTGTGGACATGCAGAGTAAATTACTACCTTTGATCGTAGAAATGAAATGTTTACTCATTTGCACTTTAAGGACGACTCCTTCCCTGACTGCAGGAGCTTTGTTTTTATGGGTCGGTGTCGACATGAAAACAACTCGCTGAGTCGCCCACAAACCTAAAATAAATGTTTCAGCTCAACTTTTTGATTTGACAGATAATCCATCATCTTTTGTACATTTCACTGTCAGCATCCAGCTGTTTGTAGATTCCCTTTAGTTTGACTTTGCCTCATTAAATCATGACCCGCTTTAAAGTCAAAGTGATGTTTGCCTGCTGTTGCTTCCAAAATAAACATGATTTGAATAAAACTTCCTTTTTCTGAAGTTTTTCTTGTAAGATAATTTGTACAACAACATTTTCTCCCTTTTCAAAAACACTTTTGGTCCGTTTTAGGTCTCGGAAGAATGAAAACTAAATAAAATTTGGGGGATGTTTGTCAAAATTCCCTTATTTGTAGTGTGCGGTTTATGCAGTGCAGGTCATGTGCAGTATAAACTGTGGCATGTTTGTAGATTTCATTGGTATGTGCTTCCTTCCTCACATGTGGATGCTGTTTGTTTCTACTGTTTTATTTATTGTTTCTGCTGTTGAGGCGGCTCTATGTGTGCAGAGCTGGAGGCCAAGGTCCCAAGACGACTATAAAGCTGTCGTGTCATGTCATGCCGTAGAGTGCCATTATTGTGGAAACTGTAGGCTACATTGTTGTAAGGTTAAACAAGTTTAAGTCTACATGAAAGGATTATTTCAACATCTGTGACTCTGATTTTCACCTGTCTTTTTGAATGCTTTCTCTTCTTTGTCCCCAACATTATGAAAGCACATTAAAATGTTCTGCAGCAGCTTTTTAAACCATTAGTCTGTGCTACAGGTGAAATCCAGTAATGTTGATTAATATTTCCATACCATAATACAAAAGTAGAAGTCCCATGCATTCCTATTCTGCTTTACCCTTTTATTAATTTTATAAATCAATCATGTTCAATATAATTTTGCTTTAAATTAAAAACTAAAAAAATCCCCCAAAAAAGTCAGAGCAGATTTATACAAAGAAATGTCAAATAAATAAAAGTATATACTGTAAAATAAATGATTGTGTAAATATTCTTTGTTAGTTCCTTGATGATGGTTTTATGTTCAGTGCCTTGCAATAATTTTTACATCCATCCCTTGACTTATACTTTTCAATAATCTTTTCTCTGAGTTGCTGGGAGTGTTCTTATGTCTTCATGGTGTAATGGTAGCAGGAATACTGATTAACCAGTGACAGTGTTAAATGTGATTTTTGCTGACAGCTCTAGTTTGAATTTACTAGGGTTACTATGAATGTATGACAGCTTTTAGTGCCCTACAGCTTACATCAGGTTCCCTTTAATTATCCCCCATCCCCTCATCCCTCATACATCCTGAGTACACCACTGCTCTGAGCAGTATGGTAGATGTTGTTTTTGTTTGTGTCTCAAAAACAATAAAATCCACCATCCAACTACTGAGAACTGTTTCCATGGAAAATGTGAACAGGCTGTTTTTGCAGAGTGCTCTTACTCTATTTGACATCAAGCCCAACGAAGCACTTACAAAAATTTAAAATCACGATGGAGAAATAGAAAATAAAGTCTTGGGTGGTTTTATTTGCTTTTGTGGCTCATAAAAAGGCATCAGTGTGTTTCACAACCATTAAAAACTCCTCATGGGTCTGGAGCTTTGATCAACATGCAATACTGATAATTACATATTCATATTAGCTTTCTTTAATTGTGTACCATGCTGAGCTTGTTGTGAATATAATTTTACTTTGAGTCTTAATTAAATCTCACATTTAACCCTCATATGAACATCTTGTTTGGGTTGTAGTTAATTTCATTGTGAGCTGAAATTGGAGTGTAATCCTGTATCTTTATCACACATCCACATTTCTATAAAGCTCTAGAGAAGTTGTTCCCTGCTAACAGACACATCAGAGAAAGTCTGATGACTCGGTGTTTTTTTGCAGGAGCTGGTTTCCATGTCAGCATTTAATAGAGTGGAAGAGACCGGTGCTCTGTTTGGACCTGTCAGGAATAGAATAACATCAACATCCTGCTGACTTGTAGCTGCACTGCAAGCGAGGCGTTTTCATGTTCACAGGGGGAGAGCCTGAGGTCATCCATCTTCGATCGCTACCCGTCTCTTTGAGAAACAGAGGAGTGTCGGATAACAGAGGATCCTGTTGTGGTTTGTAGATCACGCTGCAACACTGTGCAGACCTTTAGAGGTTTTCATGTCTGTTCAGGTTACCAGACAAAACAGGTCTCATCTTCTGCAGGAGAGAGGTTTGAAACATAATCAGGCCTTCACTAAAAAGCTTTCAGATGTGTGCACACTGACCTTACAGTGTCATGGATACACCTTGATCATAAGTTCAGCTGTGTGGCTCTTTCTTACTCCAAAATCTTCAAATATGCTGTATAATTCATCAGATGTTTTTTTATTCCTCTAACACAGGGGTTCTCAAACTTTTCAACCCGTGACCCCCAAAATAAAGGCCCCAGAGACTGGGGACCCCCAACGTACCTGAAGATGCTTGAACATAGCCATGCACATTCAAGAATAGTCATGTGCAAACATGGCCAGGGGGGACAAAGGGTTGAGTTTTGTCAAACTGGGGGCCCATGGAGTCACCAGAATCATGATCCACTATAAAGTTTATCTGTTTTTTTTTCTAACCTGAGAAATAACCACTCTTATGAAAGCAACAAATATATATTTTAATCATTTTTGCATTTAAAAAAAGCCTTCTTAAAATGGCCAAAAAGGGGTTAATACTGCAAAAATTGGTGGAAAAGTTGGTAAAATACAATTTAAAAAGTAGCAAAAAAGGGTTAAGTGTGACTAAAATTTGATAAAAGTAGCAACAAAAAGCAAAGAGGTGCAAAAATGGGCATAAAAAGCAGTAAAGGGGTTAACAACAGTGACTTAAAAATGGCTTAAAGTTAATGAAATAAGATAGGAAAAAATGCTTTAAACTGGCAAAACTCAGTTGGCTAAGGCAGAAAAAAAGGCAGAGAGTGGCTGAAACTGGTTAAACTTACAAAAATAGACATAACAAATGGAGAAATGTGGTTAAAATGATCAAATATGGGCGTAGAAAGGGATAAAAATGGATTAATAGTGGCAATAATGAGTCAACAGAGGCAACAATAGGCAGAAAGATGAAAGAATTGGTTTAGAAATGGCAAAACAGGAAGATTAAGTGGTGAAAAGGGTTTAAAAATGACAAAATAAATGAAAAGTGGAGAAAATGAGCAGAAAGGGTGCTGAAATTGGATTAAACAGTGGCAGAAAAGGGTTTGAAGTGGCTAAAATTGTTGGGAAAGGTGATGAAACAGGTTCAAATGTGGCATAATTGGTGCAAAATGGCAAAAACAGGCAAAAATGGGCTTAATTGATGACAAGTGGGAAATAAAAGTGGTAAATGCCACAGATAAATAATTTCAACATTAGAACCAAATAATAGTTTGACACACATTTACGCTACAAATGAGGTAACTGTAAGTCAGGACACTAGTACCATTTCGACTGATAAAACAGGCATGCAGTGATACTATCAGTAAATCACAACTGTGGAGGTCTGATTCTCTGGGTTTGTCTGGGGTCCGGCTAATTCTGTGGACAGGCCTGTGTGCAGACTTACTTTTTACAGATTTTTCAAACATTATTTTGATTTCAGCATAAATCTCACCAAATGACCATGTGCTTATTTTACCCCTGGGTTGAGAACCACTGCACTAACATAAAGTCAAGGCCAAAACTTGGGCCCACATGCAAGCAAAACAAAAGCTTGTGACAAAGTGAAGCCCCTACCTGATGATGAGGCTATAACAGCACGTGCTCTGTATAAGAAAAGGCCGAACTGCTTTTGCCCTCATGTGCTGTCGCAGTTGAGTGGCAGACTTTAAAGAGCCTTTAAAGTCTTCTTGTGAATAGTGGGCTTCCAGTCACTTAAACAAAAACGTCAAAGAGAGCAAGCTTTGATTCCAGTATAAAACATTTCTTGATTTGATTAAAGCAAGTTTACTTTTTTACTGTACGTAAAAACTTTTTAAAAAGAGTGAAAAATTGTTTATTAGACCATGTTAGGTGTTAGCTTCATGTTTACATTCACTGCAAAAGGACATCAGTTGTGCCAGCAACAACCATGTGTCTTAATGCGGAGAGACTTCATGTGATGGAAAAGTAGAAGTGTTTTGGTGTCATTTTTTACTCATATTTGACTTCTAAAGACCACATAAAGACATTTCAAATGCCATGAAGTTTAATCTGGCAAATTTCCATCATATAAGACCCTTTCTCACTATAGCTAAAGCTTATATGCACACAAGGATTTTCTCTCATACATGTTGTTTTACAACCTGCTCACATAACACAGCAAGCACAATAAAACCCATCAAATCTTGTGAAAAAAGACTGCCAGAATCCTGGACAAGAAACTTTGACAGTTACAAACATGTACTGATGTCTTTCATTCAACTT
The DNA here is from genome assembly GCF_018320785.1 of Cheilinus undulatus. Lineage (NCBI taxonomy): Eukaryota > Metazoa > Chordata > Actinopteri > Labriformes > Labridae > Cheilinus > Cheilinus undulatus. The sequence continues at coordinate 32,904,658 of NC_054881.1, forward strand.
TAATACAAGCGTTCAAGTCTTTTGTGATCAAATTTCATCGTGATGACTTCATGTACTTAAAGGGGTAGTGAGGCAAACAGCAGGAATAGGATACCCTCCTATGGAGTCTAGACACTGGTGCTGGTGTTTATGAGAGATGCAGGATCAGATGAGGAGTAGACTTCTGAGGAGCTGGCCCAGGAACCAATTAGGTGGCTTGGAGGAGGAGACTGAGGTGAGACAAGCAGGAGACCTGTGTGGATCTGGACTAGATGCTGATTAGTTGAATGGAGGTGGCTGGGGTGGAGGAGGGTTGCAGCGTCTGCACTGATCGATTGGCTGACTGTGAAAGAAAGAATGACAGATTTAAAATTTGACAGGTGCATGATGATCGGTCAAACGAGGCATGATCTGATTAAGAGGGTGAATGCCCATAATCAGCTGATCGCCAAAGCAGGAAGAGAGAAAGAAGGGAAGAAGGGAGAGATATGAATAAGTAGAAGCAGTCATCCTGCTTGAACTTTTGCTGAGCCCCATTTTTCACAAGTCAAGGATAATAAAGTCCACCCAGTAAAAGTCAATTTTACTGTCATTTGAAAATATTCTATCATTGAATGGCATCACTCAGGCCCTCTGAAACATCAACCACAGAGCTCTTTGTAAGGCATTATCCTGCCCAGAAACAGCTGAAATTCAAGCTGTGGTGCAACTTTCCCACCGTAACCTGACACGCCAGATGGATGTGCCTGTCCGGCTGTAGTGCATCCCACAATTACCTCGCTTTATTGGAGAGACACTGCAGGTCTATTTTCAGCGCTGGCAGCTGAGAAACCACATCAGTCCACATAAGGTATATCGATCCAAACAGCCAGAAAAATGTGCAAACTATCTAGCTAACTTCAAAATATGACAAAAATTGCATGGACTCCTGATTGTAAATCACTATATCAACATCATGGCTCATCCTGCAGCACAAGCAAAAGGACATTGGGAGGTCATTTGGTCACAGAGCTAAAACAGCACCAATGACAAGGAAAACTTAACTTGAAAACCCACTGAATTTGCATGAAACCACAGATCCTTAAACTTCAAAATGCACTCACCAGGTGGGGAAGAAATAAAATCATGAAATTATAATGAAATGAGTGGCAGATCAACCCCAAAGAAGTAAAATAACTGACTGTTGACATACTCTTCCTGCATGAATTTGCAGTTGATCTCTGCCCTCTCGTCTCAAACTGATCAGGGCTGATCAGACATGGCTCTGCACACATTTTATACACGCTTCTAGAGTGTGAGGTCGCTTGGAGCAAAACCACAGCACAGCTGGTGTATGTGGAAAGTACAGGTCAGCCTGTCTTGGACCAAATCAGAAGGTTTTTTCCTCATGCAGTAAACATTTTTATTTCAGGTTTCAAAACAGGATTTTTAACATGGGTGTAAATGGGACTCGTGAGACTTTTGCAGCCAGCCTCAAGTGGACACTTGAGGAACTGCAGTGTTGTGCACTTCTATACGGGCTTTTTTTAATCTCCACAGGTTGCTAGTTGTGGAATAAAACAGCATTAGTGCTTTCATGGATGCCCCTGTGGCTCTCTTTTAGGTGCCCCTTTTCCTCCTAAATGCTGGAGTCACATTTCATTCTTCCCCTACCCCTATTTTATAATTTTTCCAAGATAGGGTCATATGTTAAATCTTTGGGCTGCTGTTCATTGCAGCCTTGAAATCTTTCTCAGAACTGATTAATAGCAGAAGACCCCACACAATTCAGCCATGCAGATTAGAAAAAGTCTGAGTCAGAGCCATGACCTTGAAAACTACATGGTCCATTTAAGCAGCTCTGTAGCTTCCAGTCATACAGACAGTTCTACCAACACAGAGGAGAAGTCCTGAAATGGAGATTTGAACATCTACATCTGCACGTCAATGAGACAAACTTTCTGAAAATTCAGATCATTTGATATGGCAATAAGCTCCAGAGCAGGAAATGCACAATGAGATTGTTTTCTTTGCACACTTTTAACAGAAACAAATTATATCCTCATTTATATGGGATTTATCGCAGGTCTCTGGTGTTTGTTTTGTGACAATGCTCAAGAGTTTTGTTGATCTCTTCTCATGGCAGAAAGCTTCATCATGTGAGAGTGTTTACTCAGATTTTACAAAAAGATTGCTCTCTTTGTTTACCAAAGTAGCACTCGGGCCAAGTCAGTGCTCTCTGCCCGGGAAATCCTCTCACTGATGTGGTCACAGGTTAGCACAAACTGCGTTGCAGTGATGGACGAGGCAGGAGGATATTTGTTTTTCTCTTCTGTTTCTTCCTTCCTGTGGTTTAGCCCTGGTACAAGCTCTCTCCACATATCTTCCTTTTAAAAGCGGAACTGTTTATATCTAGTGGCATTAAAACAGGCTGTGATGAATTTCCATGCTTGTTTTCTACAGTGGTAAAATAATTCAGGTCCTTTGTTACTGTGAAAGCTCAAATGGGCTGCCACAAATTAAAACACTCCATTACAAAAAGAAGTTTGACATCAAATTTGATCTAAATTAACATGGAGAGGAGTAAGGTGCTTAAACCATAAAAGAAGTGTTGTCAGCTAAATGTACTTAAAGTACTAAAGGTTAAAAGTATTCATGATTGGAAAATACCCCATTAGGACTTTTATTTTGTAATAAACCAGGAAATAACAATAATAAAACTTTGACTGTGTAGCTAAGTAAGCTACAAAGGTAGCAAAGCTAATGTAGCTAAGTTAGCTGCATAGGTAACAGCTAATGTAGCCAAGAAAACCAAAAAGGTAACATAGCTAATGTAGCTAAGTTAGCTACATAGGTAACATAGGTAAGGTGTCAAGTAAGCAATAAAGGTAAAATAGCTAATATAGCAAAGTTAGCAACATAGGTAACAAAGCTAATGTAGCCAAGTAAGCTCAACAGGTAACATAGCTAATGTAGCTAAGTTAGCTACATAAGTAACATAGCTAATGTTGCCAAGTTAGCAACAAAGGTAAAATAGCTAATGTAGCCAGGTTAGCTACACAGGTAACATCGCTAATGTAGCCAGGTTAGCTATGTAGGTAACATCGCTAATGTAGCCTAGTTGGCTACAAAGGTAACATAGCTATTGTAGCCAATCAAGCTAAACAGGTAACAAAGCCAATGTAGCTAAGTTAGCTAGAGCAACTGTAGCACAACATATTTAGCCTAAGCTATGTTAGCTGTGTTACAGGGTTCTCATGGAGGACAAGCCTTTTTTCTGGGCGCAGACAGTTTACTCTGCTTTATTAAATGTTTTGTAGTTTTAGCTTCCGCAGGTCAGGTGTTTGACTTTTAACTTTCGACAACCTAGCCTTTGATACGACCCCTTATCCCAACGCTAACCATAAATTTAACCTAATTTCATTTCAAAGGCTTAGTTGTATATTTTTTTTGTTGATGTAACGTCTCTCAGTAGTGGTCTGAGAGAGTGGTCTGCAGCCAGACTGTCTTGCTGTTAACAGCTCTTCTCCCTTGTTATGTGAAACTTATCACTGAGACTAGAACAATGGTTTCCTGAATTTCACTTTCTGGAGTGTGTTTTCTACTGAATAAAGTCCTCGGTTCAGAATAACATCAGAGTTAGGTGGAGCAAAGCAGAGCGTCTTTACACGTCATATTTGGTTGGTTATTGTTTTGATTTTTAGCCTCCTGGCAGAAATATTCAAACTGTGTGTTTACACATAGAATAACTTTTGCTTGGAAAATAGGGATTAAAAATTAAAGTAGTCCAACAAAACTACAAGTGCTGCTCCAAAGAGCTGTTTAGCAACTTAATGTACAACAAGAATTACTGGCATTAGAACTAATTCTTGAAAAAAATAGCCACCACGTGTCATTGTTTTTATCACAGTAAATACTGAATGGCAAAACCAAAACCAAAATACTCCATCATAAATACTGTCCTGCATCCAAAACCTACTTAAAAGAAACGTAACGTGCAGTTTTTGGCTTAATATGGCTGCTATGGTCATTGAAGGTTTAAAAAGCCCCACTTTGATACACCTAAAAAGTCAAAAGTGATGATAATTTCTTGCACCAGTAATACATCTTTGTATTTGTTCATGTCTTTCGCCCTTTTTTGGTCTGATTTTCAGTGTTCAGCATGTAGCAGCATGTTGCTCTGTTTTCAAAGCACACATGCTCCATCTAGTGGTCATAGTTGGCAGCACAGTCATTTCTGAATCAGCTCTGTTCAGGGCTTGTAGGGTCGAGAAGCAGCTGGACGTTTTAATGTAAAGTGAAACTGAATCTAAGCTTCTAAAAGTGTTTTTCCTTGGCAGGAGAACGATGAGTAAACTTCATATCAGAGTTACAGGAATACTGACTGACATGTGGCTGTGGTTTGAACATTTCTGCATAAAGTGATAGTTTCAGTGAAGACAAGTTTCAAAGCAAAAATGGGTAAATGTTTGCAGATGAGTTTAGCTGGAATGTAATCTGTATCGAAAGTGTTTATATCCCATGCTCATCTTACTCATGTGTTTAGCTACATCTGTTTTTTTTGTGTGTGTGTGTTTGTGTGTGGCAGAGAGCGGGGGCGCCTGTGAGGTGAATGGGGGCAATCACCCTGGCTTATTTAGGGGGTTTTATTTGTAATGTTGCACAATCCTGTAGACAAATGTACTGCTTGGATATTCTCCCAGTCTTTTTGACCCTGCCACCTGGTTTTCATCCAGTCTTTAAAGTGAAACCAACCATAAAACATGATCAGGCATGTGTGGGATCCAAAAAAGATCCCCAAGGAACTGTTAGGTCTGGCTATTTCTTACATAATTTCGAAAGAACATGAAGTTTCCAGTAAATTTGTGAATTTCTTACTGTAATTTCCATGACATGGTTGATTTTTTTCATGACAAGCAGAAACAGTCGGCTGAATTGTGCAATAAGAATAAGGTGAGCAACTGTGGGAACAAGGCACGGATACAAATGGGACACAGTGAGAGGGAATGACTAACATTTGATAGTGTGCTTTAATCTGTGCATCAACAAAATGGTACGCATGAGAGAACAAATGGAGAATGGACCCACAATGCCTCTGTAAGAGGTCAGACCTGTTGCCACAGGTGTATAAAAACAAACACCTAGCCATGCAATCTCCATGTGCAAACATGTTTTTTAACAAAATGGGTGGTTCTGAAGAGCTCAGTGACTTTAAGCGTGGTACTATGATGGATGCAATCTTTGCAGCAAAAACTGTTCAGGAACACGGTCAACTGTGAGTGATGTTATTAGAAAGTGGAAGCGTTTAGGAAGAACAGCAACTCAGCCATGAAGCGAAAGACCACAAAAATCACAGAGCGGGGTCAACCCTGCTATGGAGCATGGTGCGTAAAAGTCACCAACACTTTGCTGATTCCCTAGCTGAGGATTTCTGAACTTCCTCTGGCATTAATATAAGTACAGCGGGACCTTAATGAAATGGATTTCCATGACCGGGCAGCTGCATGCAAGCCTCACAGCACCAAGGCGAACACTAAGCATCGGATAGAGTGTTGCAAAGAACACAGACACTGGACTGTGGAGCAGTGGAAGCGTGTTCTGGGGAGTGATGAATCACACATTTATGTTTGGGTGAGTCTGGGTTTGGCGGATGCCGGGAGAATGTTACCTGCCTGACTGCATTGTTCCAACTATGAAGTTTGTTGGAGGAGGGATAATGGTGTGGGGCCATTTTTCAGGATTTGGGCCAGGCCCCCTTATGTCTAGTGAAGGGTAAGCTTAATGCATCAGAATACCAAGACATTTTGGACAATGCTATGCTTCCAACTTTGTTGGAACAGTTTGGGGAAGGTCCTGTTTATTCCAACATGACTATGCCCCAGTGCACAAAGACATGGTTTGATGAGTTTGGTGTGGAAGATCTTCACTGGTCCGCATAGAACTCTGACCTCAACCCCATCGAGCACCTTTGGATTCTGTGTGTTTGCATGTAGAACTATTTTTACTCTGTTAAAAAAGTGACATCCTAGAAGAGTAACAGGACGATGACATAGTGAATTATTAAGGTGTAGATTATCAGAGCCAACATCCAGACAGCTGATCAAATTTTGGTGCCAAAGAATCAAATTTGTCCTTGCTCAATTTTTAAACCTCATCTGCTCGATACTTAAAAATTCACTAAAGTCCTGTGATGCAGCAATGACGGGCTCTAAAGTTGGTGGAACAGCATGGAAACCATTAGCTAAGTGTGCAGTATGTAGTTTATATGTAGCATGAAGTTTCAGACATAACGTCTGTCTATCCTGTTCCCAGTGTTTCCCACCTTGCGTGTTAGCTCACCCTTATTTAGCTCACCTCTATCTTGTTTCCCATTGACTGTTTGCATGTAAGTATAAACTCTGTGTGGCTACGCTCATTTTGACAGTTCTGTGCTCGATCCAGTAGCTCATCTCTTCAGGTATTTTTATGTTGATCACCATTGCAAATACTTAATATTCTGCTTTTAGGATGCCTCTTTGGGGGGTCATATTCCTTGCACTTTATCAGTAAAAATACAAATGTAAACATCAGCTTTTATCAGCCAGCTTTTGGCAGATTATTTCTAATTGGCTGTAATCATCTGGCTGATTAATCGGCCCTGATTTAGACATTGATTCGATAAACAAAACTATATTTATTTGATCCTAAATGCCATTTAATCTTTAACTTAGTGAAACCTGTTGTCAAAAAGTTGATGTGGAATATTTTACTTTCTTTGTAGCCTGAGAGGAACTGAAAGTCTGCTGACTTAGCTGAATCTTTTTTTAATGCTATTAAAGATAGTAAAAAGTGATTAAATGGACAAAACTCCCACTGAGAGCCGAGTCGAGGCAGTGAATACATAGACTGAGTGGGTGTAAACACAACCAGTGTTAATGCTGTTTAGTCTGACAGATGTTTATGTAAGCATAACTTTGTGCTAAGCTACATAGAAAATGCCTTTTTGTTTGTATATTTTAATAATTTGGTTTATCGGCAGGACTTTCATGTGTTTAGGTCAGCTTCACAGCTTTATACACTGTTGATACGGCCTGTAAACATCTGCAAACAACAAATGACTTGATTAAAATTCACAAACATTGGCTTCTCTGGAAGTTTACCCTCAGTTTCTGTGAAAGATAATGTACAGCTATCCGCTCTGAAAGCTTGATCTGACGGACGATCATGAAACATTTTCACCAGATGTTACAGATGTTTCCTCCCTGACTCGTTAATGAGCAGTTTCCCATAATGTTCAGTGCTATAATTTACTCTCTGAGTTCAGCACATGTGGATCAGCTTCCATAAAAAGATGTGAATCAGAGATGTGAGGCAGAGGTGGAGCATTTGTTCATGATTTGTTTGCATCATCACTGTCAAACAACCAACAGATGCAACTATTCTCTTCATGACAAGATAAAAAACAGCAGCTTTGGTCACACTGACTGTTTCCAGTGGAGCATCAACAGTGTTAAGTTTCATTATCTTTACGTTCACTGTATGGACAAATGTATTAGGACGATTACACCAGTTGGCAACTCTTATGCGTCCTACCCCTTAGAGGCACTGACCCCGCTCTGTGATTATACCTGGTTTTACTCTTTGTGGCTGAGTTGCTGTTGTTCCTAAACACTTCCACTTTCTAATAATATAACTCACAGTTGACCGTGTTCATGAACATTCTTACTGTAATGGTGGCGTCCATCAGAGAACCTTGCTTGAAGTCACTGAGCTCTTCGGGACGATATAGTATCACAAATGTTTGCAAATGGAGACAGCATGGCTAGGTGAATTTATACATCTGTGGGACTGAGTCTGATTGAAACACCTGAATACAATACCTAAGAGGAGTGGCCAAATACTTTTGTCCATATAGTGGTCATAACAAGGTCATAAAGATATTCCATCACTTTAGAGCTTTGTAACCCTGTCATCCACTGCCCCATTGCCTCTTGAAACAGAGTTTAAAGGGGTAGTGGGTGAAATTTTCCCCACTGAAACAGGACGACCCTTTAAGATCCTGTCATGAATAATTATTCATTGTATCTGTGTAAACAGATGCAACAACAAAACCGAACAGTTCAACTGAGAGATTTTTTAAAAGGTTTGTTTGGAACAGTAGGGACCATAATACACTGAAACAATGTAAAACTATGCTTGTCTTAATTTTAAGACCTTATTTATGAAGAAATTAACTACATTTGTATGCTTCTTTTAATGATTGGTTTTTAATCCTTCATATGATTCACAAGGCTTCCCAACAGATTTCCCATTACAGCAGTTGTGCCACAAAACCTCCAAAGACTCCATCCCACCCATTTATCATTAATAATAATAAGAAGAAGAAGAAGAAGAAGAAGAGGAAGAAGAAAAAGAAACTTTTTCCTTTTAAGGATTATGTGCTCTTTAGTGCAACTTTTTCTTTTTCTTTTTTTTTTTTTTTTTTTTTTTGCAGCCTTCCCTAGATCTGTACTTTGCAACAATCCAGTCTCTGAGCTCTGCAGGCAGGTCCTTTGACCTCATGTCTTGTTTTTTTGCTTATATGCATAACTAGTTGTGAGGCCTTCTAAAGGGAGATGTTTGTCTTTCAAAATCATGTCCAATCAATTTGTTTACCACGGGTGAACTCCAATCAGAGTGTAGAAATATCTCAGCAAAGATATAGAGAAATGGGAGGAACCTGAGCTAAATTTCAAGTGTTTTGCTAATGGTCTGAATACCTATGTCAATGTGATATTTCAGTTTTCTATTTTTTATAAATTTGCAACAAAAAAAGAAAAAAGGAGGAAGAATTATGTTTTTACTTTGTCATGATGGGGTAGAAAGTGTAGATTAAAGAGAACATATATATATATATATATATATATATATATATATATATATATATATATTCTAAATTGTGGCATCAGGCTGCAACATAAAAACAATAAAAATACTTTCTGAATGTACTGTAGAAAACTGAAACTCTGACTAAATTGTGTTTTCTTCTGTTTTTACTGTGTTTTGTTCATGTTAAGAGAGATGTATTTAATATTTGTTTGTTCACTCTATAATGCTCCCTGCAAAGTGATATTACTTGCAGCAGGTGGGAGTATTTCCACTCTTCCTGGACACAGTATGAAGTCTGTGAAGTTCTACAGTTTTCTATCACTGTAGTTCTGCTGGTGTTCAACTGATGCAGTTATCAAAGCAGTGCAAACTGATGTTTAAAGCTCCTGTAAGGAATTTTATCTGGTTATGAAACAGACTGAAATTAATATTAAAATCAGCTATTGCTGGAGTGGTATCTCTGGTAGTTTAAAGTCAGCAGAAGGAGTTTTTTTTTATTCAACATTTTTAAAAAGTGTGCAGGATAAGTTTTATTTATCTATTTGCACATAAGATATACAGTTTGGTGTGACATTGATAAATCCTTTAGTGAAAGAGTAAAGTGAAGAATGTGTTGGTGAGGAAGGAAACCTGGAGAGCTATAATAAAACCCCATCATATTATAACTAGACTTTGTAACAAAGAATATAATCAAAAGGACATTGTGAAAAAAGGACAGGACAAGATCCACAGAGATGAGAGATACCACCAAAACTAACCCAAACCCAAAGCTCATCACATGAGCTTTAATATCAAAGTAAAAATCATGTTAAAGCAAAAACTCCTGGGATCTTGAGGCATAATAAGGATGACACCATAAGACTCACTTTTCTTAACACTGTCCAGTTGACTTCTCCGGCCCTGAACGTCATCTTTTGATTGTGGTTAAAAGAAAGGAAAGGGGAACAGGGATGGTGCAGAATTCATGGTAAATCATTTACATTTAACAGTCAACCTGATGGATAATGCTCTTTGCAAGCAGCAGCGTCACAGTTACTTTAGATTATCTGCTGACAGATTTCTTTTTTCTGAAGAAATAGTCCCTCTGAAGACTGTTGGCAGTGAGCAGTGTGAATTAGCCTCTGAAATGGGGACACCTATTTTTTAATGTTTTTTTTCAAAGGATTTTCACTGCTTTTAGTCCTTTAAAAATAATAATTCTATCCGCCTTCATTGTATGTAGGTGGCAGCAGAAATTCCCTAAAATGGGTCAAATACAACCAAATAGCTGCATTTGTCAATGTCTGTGGAATCAGGTGAGAAGATGTGTTATAAAAAGATAAAGTCACATCTACATGTACATACACCATTTGTCTGCTTCTTTTAAATGAGTAAGAAGTTTGCACACTTCAATACTTCAATACAACTTTGATGTTTAAGCCCCGGGACAGAATATTCAGGCCAAATTTAAAGCTTTAAAGTGTGTCACTGTTGGCCCGAAGGCCTCCGCACATCTTTTAATGTGCTTGTGTGTAATAAAATAAACATACTATGCTTCCTGTTTGATGTTGTGCAAATGGAGGCGACTTTAAAGCAGCAGCATAAAAGTCCATTTGCAACATTGTGATTCCTCAGCACCTTAAAAGCACTTTTTAAACATGTGTTTGCAACAGCTGCACGACTTAAAAACTCTGTTTGATATCAGCTGCATTACACACGGAGAGCATAATGAAGAGCACGCGCTGCCTGCCTCCCCTGCGGCTCAGTTATGTCTCAATGATAATAATGATGATGATGTGGTGGAAGAGGCCGGGCTATCTGCTGCCCCCTGCGGGCTTACTGCGGTACAAACGCTTCAATGGAAGAAAACCCCTCTAATCTCCTTACTGCAGACAGCGCGTGCACTGTCACAGGCATGCACACATGCAAACACGCACTGTGGGCTAAATATGGCGGTAAATAAGATTGTGGACGCATTTAGTTTTGGTACGAAACAAACAGTGCATGTATAAGGCGAAGAGGATAATCCATTCCCTGATTGAACTTTAACCATAAAAAATAGAAAAATAATCCATGTTATAAATAATCTTTTTATTTCTGCACTGAATAACAAATCAGAAATTACTCGAAGATTTTTTTAATATACCTTCTAATTATTTGACTTTAGCAGGTGAAGCTAATCTCTTAAATATAGAATACTTCTACTTATTAAGGGGGGAAAAAATGCTAATTCACTGAATATCCTGGAGCTGTGAAGATACCATGATGCGTCTGTCAGCCTGTACGCAAGCGCACTGACCGCCCACCCCGGCGCCTTGTGCTCACGCGGATTGGCTGCTAAAGATACCAGCTTCTGCGTGCGCGCTGTGGTTGGCTGCGGCTTTGCTGGCCATTACGTTATGCTTACTCCACATACACACACTCACAGGCAGGCAGCTGGAGAGAGGGAAGACGTAATGGTTTGATTCCCTGTGCACTTGCAATGGTCGTCGTCCTGACATTACTCGGCAGATTCCTCAAACGGGAGGTGCAATGAAGGTGCGTGAGTATCCCGCCGTTTATGTACGATTCTGTTTCACTGACGGTGCAGGTTTGAGGTGTTTTAGGCGCGATGCTGCACCGACAGGAGGGAATACCTCCATCCTAATGTCAATTAAACGTTTGTGGATGGGATTATATCAACAGGCTTGTGTTTTTACGCAGCCTGATTTTAACCTGTCATCTTCTACTCCTACTCCCTCCCTGCTTCCCTTACAACCCTGTCAGTCTGATGTGTGTTTTTTTTAATTTCCTGACAAGCGTGCAACCCTTGCAAGGCTTCCCCTGCGTCTGCAGCCGTCCTGATAAACAGTAGGTACAGCGTGTAGCCTTCTAATGAGCCTGCGTTGACCCCAGTGTGATAGTTCAGTGGACTAAAGCCGCTGCAGCGACGTCCATTCATCGTCAGGCTCTAATCCGCTTTAATGAGATCCAGACAGAGTGAAGGGGATATTTGGGGGACGTCTCGGTGTGATGAAGAGAGAGATTCACCTCTCAGGTCCAAGCGAGCTGTGTCAGAAGTCTCCTTCCGCTCCTGGAGTGTTTGTGTTTGTGCTGCAGCACAGCAAAAAGGCAGGTGATGTGATGATGCTGTCTGGCAGCTCGAGCTCTGAGGACTGATAACGATGGAGATGATGGCGATGATGTCATTGGAGCTGTGGTGGCGGCAGGTTTGTGGAGGGAGTCATGGTGAAAGGTGAGGTGGAGGCAGGGCTGGAGCTACAACCTTCATCATCACCATCACTAGTGTACACAGGCTGGAAAACAGCATGCATCAATGTGACTCATTCAGCAAGTAAAACCCTCTTAGAACAAAAGATGCAACACACTGAAGCACATTTGTACCTCAGTACATGTCTTCTATTTGTTCTAAAGTGCATACACTCTCAGAACTTCAGCGCTGATGCATCTTACGGTGAAAGTCAGAAATGTACGTGCAAGGACAGGAGGGTTTCCCCAGAGCAGCAGCTGCAAGCTAAGTAGCCAGCTACTCTGTGCAGGCTTCCCAGATATTTTTACATCCAAAACATAAAGTAAAAGAAGAAAGGGTTTGTGTAAGTCTTTAGAAATGTCAATTATTCAGATGATAAACGCTTAAAGCAGCAGGGAGGTGCTGTTATATGTCTGTGAGACAGACTGGAGTTAATACTGATGCCTCATTTTGACTAACAAAACCAAATCAGCAGAAAGTCAGTTTATCCGTATGTCTGTTTTAAATGTCTGTGACCTCTCTCACAGGGTAGGTGTCAGGTGGTTAGCTGCAGTTTCAGCCTTTGTTTACATTTTCAGCAGCAAAAATGAACAGTAAGTGATGCAGCTAAGCCTGGCTAGACATCAGAGTTTAGCCTCCTGGAATATTTGTGGGGGTGTGACCCAATTTGAGGCTTGTCATAACTGGTTAATTGTCCAAATAATCCTCAAGTCAGTGGTGTCATAAAAAATGTTACACTGCTCCTGACTGAGTCAGAGCTTTACTGATATGCAGTATCAAACAAGTCCAGAACAGACAACCAACAATAGCATATTAGCTCAAACATTGCAGAAGTCTTTATTTTTCTTCTAAAATTATTAGTCCTCTTTTTTTTTTTTCAACATTGAAATGATTAAGGTTCTATTGCCATGCCTTTCACTTTCATATCATTCATAGTTTAGAAAAGTTCGACCTTTTGTGCAAAAGTCGGCTCATCTAAATGAATAGAAATATTCTTTGGAAATTCCACTTTTAAGAGTTTTTAACCTCATACACCCTTGTTACTCATTTATACACTAAACTTCTTCAGAGTCAGTACTAGTGGTAAGGCATAAGAGTACCAGTATGTATTAAGAGCACAGTCTCTTTAGACTAAGGGCCGATATTGATACCAGTAACTACGATAGCATGAGACTGATTTGAAATTGAGGTGCATTTTTTGTTACAAAAAAATATACTTAATGTGATGAATGTAAAACTGTATGTTAAAAAAAATAGGGAAAAATAAACATTTTAGCACTGCCTCTGTCAACATGAGAAACAGCACAGAGCAGGGTACAGACAGTGTTGCCATGAACTCCATGTTTCAGTGCCACCCAAGGTACCTGCTGTTTATTGGCTGGCACTTGTATGACATCAAGCCAATCAGATAGTGTTGTAGGCGGGACGTTAGGCCAGACTGTAGGGAGTGAAAACAAAGCCATAGGAGAAGACACACCTTGCAGTGGAGACAAAGTAGCACATCTTTACATTAAGTGATCTGATCAGTTATCAGGAAAATACAATCCTGATACTGATAATAGGCTAAATGCCAAATATTGGCATCAGTAGGCCAGACGATCATCAGTCTAAGCCTACTTCAGAAAGCATATTCTTTTTTGTTTGTTTGATTTGCTGCAAAATGGAAGTATTCCATAATAGTTTGCTGAGGACATCAATTATCCTCCATATTAAGTCACATTAAATCACGCAAGTTTCTGTGAGATCTCCAGTCAGCCACTGTGAAGTTGTTAAAACAGCAGGTGTGTGGTCTAGTGTGTGCATTCTTCAGATTAAAATGTTTAAAATCAGTTGAATCTATCCTTATGTTCATGTTCTCCCACATTTTTTACACAGTCTGGCTTCAGACCGTTCATCTCTGACGGCCGCCCTCACAGACCGTTCATCTGAAAGGAAGTGCTATTATTTGCTGGTACATTGCATTTCCAGTTTAAGATTTTTTTCAATGCAACTTTATTTGTAAACAAAGTTGGATTTACATTCATGAAAAACCACATTCCAAACACTACAGACTAAGCAGAGACCCGATCAAGGAGTAACACGAAAGGTGCCTCACTTTTGCTTTAGCTTGAGCTAAAGCTAACATAGCTACGCTGACTACATAGTAAGCATAGCTGCATAAGCCATTGTTGCTAAGTTAGCCTTAGCAATGTGAACTTTAGCAAACATGGCTTAAGCTAACTTTGCTTTGTGGATAATGTAGATACTTAGCTTACTTAGCTGCTTAGTGAGCTTAGCTTTAGCTATGTAGCTACATTAGCTAAATGTATGGTATGGTGTATGGTGTTTGCAGATGTATGGTCTGCAGCCAGATCCCTCTCCAATTTCTAAAGTTGGGTACAGTTAAAAGCCATCTTGTAGGTAGCCTAAGTGTTGAAAGAAAGCAGGATAAGATACTTTGTTAAAACACATGTTCAGGACAAGATCGTCAAAGAAATGAGAGATATCCATTTGTCCACAGGGGGCGCCAAAATGAACATAAATCAAAAGTTTCTCACAGGAGCTTTAAACAAATTCCATTTTTAAATCCACATAGTCTGTAGGGGAGAACTGTTTTAAAGTCAGCACTCAAAATATATTTAATCCTCCCCTTAGGTTTTAAAACCATATCCTGCATTTGATCACTTTGCTTACATGCCTCTGGCTTCTTTCTCCTCTGAACTGCATGTTCAAACAAATATTTTACAGCTTCTATTAGTTCAGTCTTGAAGGGTATTCACATAAATATGATAGAATAAGTGCTAAAGCTCAAGTAAGGAAATATTGCAAGTGTAAAAATGCACATACTGCAATTTTCTAAATATTGGACACTGCTATTTCAGCTCAGATAGCGTGCATCATCTACTGCTTCTTCATTAGAACCTGTGTGATATTTTTATGCAGAGAGGTCAGGCATTTGTCACTCTTGGAGGGCAGTGTGGTTCATCTTCCTGCGGCCCATCATCATCACTCACTGTGTCCCTGGGAAGCAAAATGGACGAGATGTTTTATTGACTAATCTGGTTTAAATTGAAAAGCAGCTTTTCTGCCCCTGTGGACCAGCGTTAGCTAAAGTGGGTACAAGCATATAACTACCTCCCAGTGTATCATCAATGCCATTTTAATCAGGGACCGACCTATGGTGATGTTCAATGCATTTAAAATCCTCTTACTATTTAATTTTCCTGCACATTCTGTACATGAAGCACGCACATACTCACAAATCTCTAATGAAATTATACCATGTAGCGCTGATGTCATCTATCAGATAACAATGAAGCCATATCAGAACTTTTTCTAAAGTAGATCAAGACATCAGACTATAAAAAGAGTCCTGGGGGCACTCAGATTCTTGTGGTGGTTGTAAATTAGTCCAGTCATGTTTTGTTATTGCAGGACAGTCTGTGCAGCAGAAATATATCTCTTTATTAATGCATCAACAGAATTCTCCAGGCTAAATCCTCCTCCAAGTCCTCCTCTGCTTTTGCAGTAAACTGTGTAAATCTGTTCTTTTGCAGACACAAATCCAGACTTCACTGGTAGCAGCTTCAGCTTTATAAGTATATCTCTTTTGGCGTCTTTGTTCGGTGTCTGCAGGCGTCACTTAAGCATTTCTATAGGTCAAATCTGAGAAAATAATACTTTTGCTGTCATCATTTTCAGTTATGAATGAGTTAATATTTCAGTGTCAGCGTTACTCTCTAGGCTCAGTAGTGATGCAGCTGAATTCCCCTCTGTCAGTATGAGTGACATTATGATGCCAGAGAAAAAAACAAAGGAAATGAAATTCAAGAGAGAGACAGTGGAAGATGGAAAGATAGTGAAGATGGCTGGAGAATGCATGACCCTGCAGAGTTACTTGGACTGAAACATGGTAAAGCTGTCTGCAGTCATTCTCTATCATGCACGGGAATGTAAAGATGATGTGCACCATAAGATCTTCATCACAAATCAGCATTGCAAATAACTTCTGCTAATGTTTCTGCTATTAAAGCTATGAAATTAACCAAATGGAAGCTACATCTATATTTAAGTTGTCAAAATTATTGATACTTCCCCAATTTTGATACCATGTGTTGTCAAATGATACAGTTTCTGTTATTCAAATGATCAATAGTGTTAGAAAGTACTAGACCTTAGAAAAT
The DNA here is from genome assembly GCF_018320785.1 of Cheilinus undulatus. Taxonomy (NCBI): domain Eukaryota; kingdom Metazoa; phylum Chordata; class Actinopteri; order Labriformes; family Labridae; genus Cheilinus; species Cheilinus undulatus. The sequence continues at coordinate 32,920,855 of NC_054881.1, forward strand.
GATGTCATGTGATATGATGTTAATATCATTAGCTAATATCAACTAGCAGACATTTGCTTCTCAAACAGTAGCATTATTGGCCCGACCCATCAAAAATGCATAAAACTGTCCTTTCCTTTGTAGATAAGAGAAGCATTTCCCTCTACTGTAGCTGTACCACAACTTAAACATCACTGAAGCAAAGCTTGTACTATTCTGACTGTAACAATTTATATAAACTCAGCACAAAAAGTAAGGAAAATTTGTTTGGTAGATTATTTCTTTGTTGTAACAATCTTGGTAATAAATCTTATACCATTGGAAAGTCTGTTTATTGCCCTTTTAAATTGTGCCACAGTTGCAAGCAACATGCATCTGTGGGATGAGCAGCAGAGCTGAGTATGCGAGTTGTGCCCATGAAAAGTTTTACAAATCTGTGGCACCATTTAAAAAGGAAATAAACAGGCATTCCAACAGTATAAGATTTATTACCAAGAAGCATTGTTACAACAAAGAAATAATCTACCAAACAAAAATTTCCTTACTTTTTGTGCTGAGTTTATTTTTGGATCCCCATCAGACACTACCAGAGTAGCAGTACTCTTCCTGGGGTCCACCCAGGCAAACTCTAACAATCCATGTACAATAGCAGCTACAGTAGACACCAGTAAGACCAAGATAAACCCACTGGCAATCAAAAAGGTAACCTCTCATTGGCTTATATTAACTACTAAAATACATTTAAATGTAATGCTGCCTCTTTAAACAATCAGTACAGCAACTACACATGACTTAGAGGTACACAAAAGATGACCAAAAGATTCCTCTATTTAGTCATATTTATAGATTTGGATTACACCTACAGTGCCTATAAAAAATATTCACCCCCTTGGATGTTTTATCCTTTTATTGATTTTATGACTCGGTCATATTTCATCTCAATTGGCTTTTTTTTTGGATTGCAAAAGAATCATTTTTAATGTCAACGTAATAAAAAAACATTTCTACAAATATCAATTTGACAAAAATAGCTGATGTTAAATAAGTGACTGCATATATGCCCCCCCCCCCCCCCCGTCTGACCTAATTCATCACAGGTCCAGCCAATAGGTGCTAGCAGTCTCACCATTGGTGAAGTAGGGATCACCTGAGTCCAGTGAATGAGCCTCAAGTGATTGTAGTATAAAGACACCTGTATCTGAAGGGTCCAGTCACTGGTTAATCAGTATTTCTGGCTACCATTACACCAGGAAGACAAAAAAACACTCCAAGCAACTCAGAGAAAATGTTATTGAAAAGTATAAGTCAGGGGATGGAGACAAAGAATTCCAAAACACTGAACATCCCCAGAGTTCAGTTAAATCCATCATCAAGAAATGGAAGGAATATTGCACATGTGTAAATCTGCCTAGATCAGGCCGTCCTCACAATCTGAGTGACTGTGCGAGAAGCAGACTAGTGAGAGAGGCCACCAAAACACCTATGACGACTCTGGAGGAGTTACAGGCTTTAGCAGCTGAGGTTGGGAGAGACTCTGCATAAAACAGCTGTTGCCTGGGTTCTTCACCACTCAAAGGTTAAAGGAAAGAGATGGCAAAGAGAAAGCCACTGTTGAAGAAAAATCTTGCTTTTGCTTAAAGGCATGTGGGAGACTCCATGGTCAAGTGGAAGAAAGTTGTTTGGTCTGATGAGACCAAAATGGTTCCTTTTGTTCATCAGACAAGACGCCATACACTACACATCACCACAAACACACCATCCCCTATGTAAAGCATGGTGGTGGCAGCATCACGCTGTGGGGATGCTTTGCGGCAGCCAGACCTGGAAGGCTTGTAATGTTGGAAAATCCAAGAGGACAATGTTATTCAGCCTGCAAGAGAACTGTGGCTGGGGAGAAGATTTATTTTCCAGCAAAACAATGACCTGAGGCCTGTGCGATGAAGATTTTCTCTTATCGAGATTATTCAGGATTAACCCTGGATTTTCTTTACGACGACACTGGTTCACTTCTTACCGGGATAAGTCACCACGGTAACTTATGCTGAACGGCTAACCTGCTCTGGAGCAGGTTATGTTCTGGACACGAGATCAGCAAGTATAAAAGCACTGCCTCCTGACCAATCAGTTCTCTTGGAAAATGGCCTGCCCGTTCTTAGAAGATCCTGGTTGGTGCACGGATCGTAAGAAGAGCGTTTAGGACAGAAAGAATACTTAGGGATAGATGATAGATAAATTCCGGTGATTTCATCCATACAACAGAGACAGAGTGGTAGCAGAAATAAAGCCTTGTCACTCACCACTTAGATGTATGTTTTTATATTTAATTTTCACTTGCTCCCAAGTCCTTTTTGCTCCACTAGGTTTGCATCTGAAATAATGGGGTTAATAATAATGGTCACACATGGCATAACTGCAGAAACATGGATTAAAGGAACGCACAACTACTTGTGCCGTCACAGTGAGGAATTGATATTACAACACAAAAAGCAGTTTTTCAAGGAATGGAGTAAAATTGCAGTGTTCAGATGTGCAAGCCTGATTGAGACCTGTCTACACAGACTCACTGCTGTGATTGCAGCCAAATCTACTAAATACTGACTTGAAGGGGGTGAATATTTATGCAATCACTTATTTTACCTTATATGTTTTTTTGCTTAATTGACATTACTTTGTAGAAATCTGGTCACTTTGACATTAGATAGTTTTTTAATAATTTTCTTTTGTAAACAAAGCCAAATTGTATTGACCATAACTGATTTATAAAATAAATTTTTTAAAAAAAGCTTAAAACATCGAAGGGGGCAAATACTTTTTATAAGCACTGTATATGGAGAGTCTGAGACATTAGTTTTTTTGTTTTTTTTTTTTTGAACAGTTTTACTAGTTAACTTTTGATGTCTGATGGAAGAAAATTCCACATTTTCATATCTGTAAACTTGACACTACAGTGTTTTAATGATGTCCCTGTGCTGTTAAAGGGTTCAAAGTGACAAACACTTCAGTATATCTGAGCTTTTCTGCTATTGACAGATGCACAGATTAAAGAGATACTGTAGATACTAAAATGCCCAGCGCTGCAGCTCCACATAGTGGTCAATGGTAGCTGCCACCTCTTTTTGTCCTCCAGTCCTCTATGAAGGTCATGTGACTGAAAAATTGTATATACATTAGTAGTGGGTGGTAAACAGATATCATACGTCGCCGGCTATGAAGGAAAAAAAAAAGGGCCATGGTATGGATTTTTGCAACGCCGTGATCTAATCATTGATTAAACGCTAGGCATCAACAATGCAGCAGCTAGCAGCAGCTCAGTCTAAGTCCAGTCAACCAATATTGATTCTTCAGAGCTGATTTCGATTTTTAGTAGTTTTTGCATTTATTAATGATGTACAAAATGTACTTAATGTGACAAAAAAATTGCATGATCAAAAAATGAAGGACAATAAACAATTTAGCCTTAGCTCTGTCAGTATTAGAAACACACAGAGCAACACTGTAGCAGCAGGACAACAGGAAGTGATGTCATGCTCACTGTGTTAGTGGCATCCAGGCTGAGGTAATGATTGGCTGGTAGTCATGTGGCATCTCACCAACCAGATGGTGTTAATCTCATGTGAGACTGTGGAGAGTGAAAATACAGCCAGGGTAGAAGTGGAGCCAAAGTCATGCACTTTTTGATTAGTTAATTACAGTGATTATTGGTAAAATAAAGTGCCGATACCAATAATTGGCCAAATGCCAAATATCAGCCTCGGTAATTCATCAGGCTGATAATCGGTTAAAGAAATGTTTGGCTCATTGTAGCTTCTGTTGATACAAATGCTATCAATGTTGATGACTACTGATGATGTATCATGAACATAATTAGTCGTCCCACTTAGTAGAGGATGATCTCCCCAGCACCACTTTCTAACTGTTTTTAGGGGCACTCAGAAATAAGGGATAGGGGTAGAATGTAAACATGGAAAGTTTCTGGGGTTTTTTTCAGTGCTAGTTAAACATCCAGTCTCAACATGACCCATTTAGACTCCGTCTCTGTCCCATATGGCCTCAGTTGTCTCTGCTTTGATGCAATTTTTGAGATATCATCCTCGAAAGCTGATTTTATGAGGTCAGATCGCTGTTTGTCCGCATGAGACCGGCTTGTCTTCCCTCCTCTGTAGATAGTTTTTCTATTTAAATCTGTGCCTCTCCTCTCATGTTTGTTTATGTGCAGACTGGGGGCTGTTTGCTGCTCCTGTTTGATGTTAAAAATCCTGCAGCCGCGTGAGAAATATTTAAACTATCCCGTCACTCAGAGTGTCCAGAGGTGACTGGAAGGACAAATACATGAAAACAAAATTGTTTTCCTGAAGGTAGAGCTTAAGTGATGACGCTGTAGGGTAAACAGAAATGCTCTAAGGGGGAAAAACAACAAATGTAGTCCATGTGATCGTGTCACTTGTTTGTTTGGGACTCCCTGCCTGCAGAGCTTACAGTGTGGTAATTGAAGTGACGCGGGGAATCGTGCTGCTGGCTCACGGCCACACAAGTCTGATTTCATGCAGACTGCAGCGGCTCATGGTCCTGCAGTAAATATTCTTTTTATTGGCTTTTTACTGCCATAGGAGGGAGGCTGTGGTTGAGAGCAGCTGAACATCAGGTCAAGTTCGTGCCAAGGGCAAAAAACATCAGAGTTGTCTTGGAAGAAGGTTTTATTGTGGGCATAAAACTAGAGGATAAAATCATAAGTGAGCAACTTTTTTATAGATACAATAAAGATCGAGGCATGTAACATAGATGTTAGTGCCTAATTATTTAATCAGCTGAGAGAATGATGAGCATAAGCATTTGGTTTTCTGGTTGCCATTCTGATGATAAAACTGCAAAAACGTTTGAGGAATTTTCTTTGAACTTTTGCGTAACTGTCCCCTCTGACTGAGAGTGATCTGATTAAATTTGGGAGTTCACAGGTCAAAAGTCAAGGTCACTGGGCTTCATCTCATGCTTGTAAACGCAATATGTTAATTACAATTTTAGGGATTTTCTCCAAACTTCACCCTAACGTCCATCTAGACTCAAGCATTGTGAATTAGATTTTGGTAGTAACATGTTATAGATCAAGGTAATTAAACTATCATAGCTTTAAATATGATTTCTTTAAAACTGTCTTTGAGGGGTTTTCCTCAAACTTTGCACAAACTTCCACTTAAAACTCAAGCATAAATAAATAAGATTTTAGAGGTTACAGGTTAAGGATCAAGGTAATTTATCCTCATGTTCATTTCATACTTTTGAATGCGATTTCTTTAAAAGTTTCTTTGAGGGGTTTTCTTCAAACTCTGCACAAATCAAGGAAGAACCAATTAGATCTAGAAGCTCAAAGGCCAAGGTCCTATGGCATCATGTTCATTCCTAGCTTGTCAATGGGATATCTTAAGACCTTTTCAGGAGACTCAAAATTGATGTCATTAGATTTTGGAGGCCCAAGGTAAAGCTCACTGAGCCTCATTTTCCCCCCTTGCTCATGCCATTATCTAAGGAACAATTTGTGGGATTTCCATTAAAGTTGGGACACATGTCCACTCTGACTCAAGGATGATCTGCTAATATTTTGAAGGGCAGAAGTCAAGGTCACTGTGCTTAAAATCAAGCTACCACCGTACTTTTGCTGTCTGACGGTGGTACACCACATGGAGGTAGAGCTGGGCGATATGGTCTCAGATGAGTTTTGCAATATTTTTAGGCTAAATTGCAACACAAAATATATATGCCGCTATATTTTGGAATCTCTTCTTAATAGGGATGGGTATCGAAAACTGGTATTTACATAGTACTCATAGCAACACATCCAATACCTACTGAACCAAATTACAAAACAGATATCGATACTTCATTTTGATACCCTGCCACCCCAATAAAAGGCAACAAATACCTTATGGAAGTTGTGTAATTTACGTGTAAAGTTGTACTGGTTTCTTTTTATAATGCCATTTTTGACTTGCACCTTATAAAGATATTTCTGCAAATCATTTATGATACCCAGACAGCTTTTATTTTCCTGTGGACTTTCAGCAAACATTTTTCTCTCAAAGTTATTGATTCAAACAGCATTTAGGCACCGTATCAGAAAAAACCTAACCCAACCCTTCTTTCTTAATTACTGTATGTTTATTTCAGCCCTTTGATGCATAGAATGACACCAGTATGATGATTATAGTGGACCCTTCTATTTTCTATACAGTCCTTAGGCTATAAATTGTTTTCTGTTATGTTTACTATTATTGATCATTGAAATAATGTATATTCCTTACTAAAGGTGAAGCAAACCTATACAAGATGAAGCTGATAGCCAAAACTCTGCAGTTTCGTGACATGAGATTGTCTTTCAGACCTTGTGCAAGGAGTTCACCTGTGTGATCACAGGGAGAATAGAAAAGCTCATTAGGAGGCATGAACTTTTTAACTCTGAGTTGTTGATATAATGCATTGTTAGGCTGAAACCACAGGTCTGATGTTGTGGGGAAGTTGGTCACATTTTTGAACTACTGGGCCTCCAAGTCTGGCAGGGAGTTTTCAGCAAAAAAAAATGCACCCAGGCAAATCATACTTTGGGTCAAGTGTCTTTATGAGATTTTTTTAATCCTGGCTTTTCAATGTTTTGTTGGGCCATGTCTGTGGCGATGTGCTGTTTTATTGCCGCCATAATTTGGGCGTAATCTTACAGCATATTTGACAGATTCCTGCATTTTGTTTGGAGTCTTCCTTTTTGAGTCTGAAACACTGCGAGATTACAGAGAGTGTCTTGTTGTCACATCATAGTTTGTCAAACTGGGCAGTGAAGAGCAGCACAGATCCTGGTGGAGACGGCTGGAATAGCTCACAATGGAGATAAAGAGCAAGGCTTTGATGCAGCCCTCTGTGTCTCTGCAGACAGGAACTGCAAAACAGCAAATTCAAAGAAATGCAAGATTTTTTTGTAAATATATGAGTACTTTAAATACTTATTGCCACAGATAGATTATTTTTTTTCACTATTTGCTCCACAAGAGATGGGAGAAAAAGTTTGTGCAAAAAAGTCTTGGTTATTATAGTGAACTGTGAGTCACATAGAAAGTGTTTTAATTTCCTTTTTTGTGTTTATAGTCCCATAACTTTTACTAAACTCAAGTGACATTACTGCAGCACACACATTAATAAAGCCTAGGTTGTCCTTTAAATAAGAATGTCTAGAGCCTGACTGTGCACCACAGGGTTGATGTTTTACAAGCTTTATCAGACAAAAAGTCCAGGCGAGACAAAATGTTTAAAAAATGTTAGGGCGTTTACATCAATACAAACAACCGCTCACTGATAGCACCGATAGCATCTTGTGGGAACAGTGCAGTGTCGCACTATTTTGTTCAAAGCAATGTGACTAAAGGTGTGTAGAGGCTGTGTGAGGTTATACTCACATATAATCAAAGCATCGAATGACGGTCAGTTAAACTGCAAAGAGGACTGAAGGCCAGCGGTGCTAGCACTGCTAACATTAGCGTCATTCTTTGAACTACCTTTGCTTTGCTACAGTGTGAAGTTGGATTACTGAATATATTTACTTGACTTTAGACTAGTCCCATTTGCATTTCATCGGATGGGAAATTGTTTGCAGATGGCATGACTTTTATTTTGATAGGCTAAGCTATTTTAACGATGCTACCTTTGCCTATAGGTAATCTATCCTGCAAACCGTCCAACATTTCCAGAGTAATGACAGATTTAACCTTTAAAACTCCGTCCTGGCTGCCTGGGGCAGAGGGGGAAAACCTCCCCCTCCCCCTCCTCGTCTCCCTCGCTGTGACTCCACATATAGTGCCTCGTTCCTGTGCTTACATAAGCAGTCCCTAAGCAGATGGGTGAGGTCAGATCACAGGGTACTTGTGACAAGTCAGAGCAAAGAAGAGATGTGGCGCTGCCCTGTGAATTCCATTGTTTCCCCCTGCACGGACAAACACTGAGAGTCGGGAAGCACAGAGGGCGTACATTATGCTCATGTCAGCTATTGATTCTGCAGGCTGGACGGAGGAGGAGGAGGAGGAGGAGGAGGAGGGGGGACAACAGAAGACATATTCTCTTCTCTCTGCTCTTCCTCCCTTCCTCCATCCTCATCAGTATGCTCCAAGGAGTCGTGGCTCCCATCACGCCATCTTTGCCCTTCCGTCTGCGTACGGCCTTGTGGTCAGAAAATACATCTGAGTGACTCTGGACGTTTACTGGAGTGTCTGTCTGTCTGAGAACATAAACAAAACATCTACCACAAGATATCTAGAGCGTGGTTAAGACTCCTCTTTGTCTCATTTGTGTATCAAATAAAAAAACAGCTGACTGAGGAGTTTAACTGTTGGCATTAATAGGAGCTTTTAGAGTCTAATTATCTGTAACCTCACAGGCTGGTAAAGAGCACTCTACATAATGTGCTGCCTGATATCTGCCCTCCTCATTCATCTCCTTTCTCCATTTTCCCTGTCAATGAGGGAGACTCTCTACTAAAAGCTTTTTATGGTGTCATTGAGAAAAGGACTGTGTTATATTACATCATTATTAAGGACATTAGACACAAGTGATGCTGAAAGTTGAATATACAGCTAAGACGTCTCTATTTGATCTGCATTTAAAAGACAGCCTGATACTAAGACTGTGTATGATTTTTCTTTAGTTTAGCTCCTTTCTTTTATTTTCATGTATTTAAACACCGCTAACTATGCAAAAATTGTGATTAAAAAGATCAGATATCACAAAAACACATTTCTGTTAAATTTTAGATTCTGTAAAAGGCATCTTAATGGATATTTTGAGGATTTTTTTCAATCAAAAGTTTAATATAAAAATCTTTTATGAGGTACCCTTTAAAAGTCAGTAGATTGGCCAGAGTCTATGTCTGCCATCAGGTGGATCATCTTGCAAAGTTTCAGTCTGAGACATTTGTTCCAGGTCAGATAATGGCCAGATCAATCTGCATCATTTAAGGAGAGTGAGGAGGTAGCTTCATCTGTAGTTTAGTTTTACTGCAAGCCTGTAAACAATGGTGGCCAGTGAAGAGATAAGCATGGATGAAGCTATAGCAGCAGATTTTTTTTATTGTAAGAAAAGATCTGAATCCCACTGAAAGTGGAAAAGATGTTTTTTGGCAAGTGTTTGATTCGCCATCTGGCTTGGTAGTTGGTGGTTAACATGAACAATGGCTGCCTGGATAGATCCTGTTGTGAGGTTTACTCCCCGGAGAGGCTCATAAATCCTAGGGTTGGCTATTTACAGCAACCTCACAATACAATACATATCCTGATACAGAGGCCAAGATACAATATGATATGTATCCCGCTACACACTGATTTGGGGTATTAAACGTGATGTTATAAATATGATCATCAGAGATCCAAGTAAAAGTCTTAGCTATTAATAAATACAAACACAGTCATATTTAGCTTGGTCAACTTAAAATGGTCCTCTCTGTCTCCTCACTTGTTTTTGTTTTTCATTCTTAACATAGAATATTCTGGTATTGCTTTACTATAAGCCCACCTGGATATGTAATAAGGACTTTTTGCTTTACATCTGCATAATGTGGCGCCACTGTTGCTGTAATGAACAGACGAATGAGGATTTAACCGTGTTAGTCACACTCCTTCAGCAGCCGCCTGAAGCCGTTGTTATCAGCACCAGTGTTCAGCTCATGTTTTTACAAATAAAGCATTAAATGCAGCTTAAGATCCCCTGATCAGGAGTTATGGGAAATTTTGTGCTTACAGCGTCATTTAGTGCTGGTAGTGATGGCACAGTTTAGGCCGGTGAGCCTAGCTGCTTTTGCTAACTGCTAATAAGCCTGGTGTCATGTGTTGACAAGGGCTGGTGTTTCTGTAGTGTTTACCCTCTTACAGCTTACATGACTCATGTCCAACTCCTGACTTTCTGCTGTATGAAGAAACCTGAAATAATCCAGTACCTTTGCTTTTACTTTTAGCCTGCTGGCAAAACTCTGTGATCCATGTTACCAGTCTTCAGTACAGACTTGTTTTGGTTGAGTTGGACAAGGGCTACATCATGGAGTTTTCCAACTGCTGCCATCTGCTGTATTTTAAAACAGCTGTCACAGCATTTCAACCATATATATTCTGTAAAATATACAACTTGTTTTATATGTAAAGTCTGGCAGCTACATGCATGAAAGAACTACACTGTAAACATTACAGACTAGGCAACATTTAATAAATAGAACAGAAGAAGGTCAGTGGTCTAACCCAGACCAGGAGTGAATTATGTAGAAACCAGTTTAGCATTAGATACACGAACCGTGGCTCGCTTTAGCATTGTTAGCATCTGGAGGCTAGCTTTGTAGTTAACATTACTACATAGCCCAGTATAGCTAAGTTAGCTTTAGCAACGTAAGCTTTAACAAACATAGCTAAAGCTAATGAAGCTACATAAGCTACATAGATGAAGTAACTCACGCAGCTAACATTAGCTTTGTTTGTATAGATATCCATCCAGCTTTGTGAGCTTTGGCTTTAGCTATGTTAGCAAAATAGTGCACTTTTCTACATTGCTTAAGCTGCTAATGGAGCTACGTTTGCTGTGAATGTTTTATTGAAAGAAAAAAAATCCTGTAAACAGACGGTTTACTCGGCTTTATTAAATGTTTTGTGGTTAGGTTTTGCTGTTCAGGTTTTTGATTTGAATTTTGGTATCCCAGAACTTACCATAACCCTAATACTAACTAAGGCTTGGCAGTCAATCAGAATTTAGCTGCTTTTTGCAACCTCCACTCCAGCTCCTCTTCTATGCTTTATCTTACTAATCAATGCCATTCTGTTGTGATTGATGCCTGCTCTGCTCTGGGTTTATTGCTACTTTTCTTAAGCTTTCCTTGTAGGCACAGGAAGAGTAGGAATGTCTGCACAATGATAATTACTATACATAGTATTTAGGTAGTTTACAAAGGTAAATTTCCCCCTTCGACCATCACATTCCCTTGTCTACGACGCCACATCAGGCGATGGTTAATCATTCAGATTACCAGGGATAAGTTGTAACAGGTGGTCAACTTCTGCAGAAGTTGTCTCTGAAAGTTTTCTCTGTCTGTGCTCTGTTTAGGCGGGGGCCTCGTCCATGTGGGCGTCATGCTGCGGGCTGCTGAACGAGGTGATGGGTACGGGCACGGTGCGGGCGCAGCAGCCGGGGTTCGGAGCGGGGGCCGGGCCCTTCCGCTTCGCCCCCAGTGCTGGGTACTCCACCTACCCCCCCACCAGCTCAGGGAGCGCCGGACAGCTGTGCAAGGCCTGTGGACTGGCCTTCTCTGTCTTCAGACGCAAGGTAAATTACATTTTTTGCATATTTTTATCACACGAATCTTTCTGAGATTTTTCTACAGCAAAACTGTTTGTTTGGACTGAAAAGCAGCTGTCTGCTTTCACTTCATGTCAGCGTTCCATAAAACCCAGCGTGTAGAGAGGAAACCTGCCTCAGTAATCCCTCACAGCCAAGGTTTAGTCAGCTGTTTTTTCTCTGTCTGAATTATGTAATCATTGCGTGCACTTGTGAGCAGGGACTCCATGGTGCATTCAAGGAAACACCGACATCTATGATTACTGAGTCACTGGCTAAAAAGAGACCTCCAAATGATACTGATATATTTTCAGACTTTAAAACAAGAAATATGTGTTTGTCATTTTCTCCTTCTCTAAGAAGTAAACTATTGACAAGGTCATTTATGTCACTGTTATTTAAACACATTTGGTTTGCTTAACACACTGTACATACAGATACACAACAACATCCTGTGAACATTTTATGGGATTAGAAAGCTTTTTCAGACTTCTGTCAATAGAACACTAATAGTAGCATCAAGTATGAAAGAACACGGGCCGCATAACGCCTTCAGAGGCAGCTTGAGGAGGATCATGTTTGAATGTCATACGCATGAGATAAAGAGTTGTCCAAAATGATCAAAACATTGATGAAAAATAACTACACTTAAGTGTTTCAGATGAGCTGCATCTTGCCTAGAATTTCAAAAATGTCCTGTAGAACATCATGGACGGGGCTGGACAGGGCCAACTCACCGCTTTATACCGTTACCATCAGCTGCAACATCACTGTGTCTATGCTGCTTTTGCAGACTTCATAACCATCCAAGGAAGACTTACCGTGGGCTAACTGACCATAAAACCATGATATATTCTCCTGAAGGAGACAAGTGTGAATGTTATCCACCTTGTTTTTAAGAAAACTGTGGTCACTTTGGGGTACAGTAATCATATTGGCAGCTATTTTGGATGAAGTCTTGGTTTTAGTCTTTATAGAAAAAATGTTTTTAATTTTAGTCAATTTTTAGTCATTTTAACCTTTAAAGGGGACATATTTTACCCTTTCAAGACAAGTCTGTATTGTAGAGGTCCCCAAAACATGCCTATGAAGTTTATTTTGTTTTGGATGAGAAAAATGAAAAAAGTGTGTGCAAATTGTTTGCAATTCTGCACTAGTCATTGCTAACAGTCTAAGCAACTTTAAATAAATAAAACAAATAAAACAGTCAAAGGTCTAATCTGGGTTTAAATTGTGTATAGACTCGTTTAAGTAGTTACACTAAAAGTGGCTTGCTTTAGCTGCTTTAGCATCAGCTCATGCTAACTACAGATAGCTACACTATCATCATAATTAATATACCTATGTAAGCCAATGTAGCAAGGTTAGCTTTAGCAACCTGAGTTTGATCAGACATAGCTCAAGCTAACATAGCTACACTAGCATCATAATTAATATTCCTATGTAAACCAATGTAGCAAGGTTAGCTTTAGCAACCTGAGTTTGATCAGACATAGCTCAAGCTAACATAGCTACACTAGCATCATAATTAATATTCCTATGTAAACCAATGTAGCAAGGTTAGCTTTAGCAACCTGAGTTTGATCAGACATAGCTCAAGCTAACATAGCTACATTAGCATCATGATTAACATTCCTTTGTAAGCCAATGTAGCAAAGTTAGCTTTAGCAACCTGAGTTTGATCAGTTGTAGCTCAAGCTAACATAGCTACACTAGCATCAGAATTAACATTCCTATGTAAGCCAATGTAGCAAAGTTGGCTTGAACAACCTGAGATTGATCAGATGTAGCTCAAGCTAATGTAGCTACATAGAGTACATAGCTATGTAGCTTACATAGCAGTTTTATGAGCTTACTTTCCACTACATTAGCTACCTAACTCTGTTAGCTACATAACTTACACAGCTGACAGAGACAGGTAAGCTAAACTTGCTATGTTTTCATGAAGGGCCAGCTTTTGTCCTGTAAGCAGACTGTTTACTCAGCTTTATTAAGGTTTGCAGTTCAGGTTTTTTTACTTTTCACATCTAGTATCCTTACCGTTACCCTAACCCTAAATCAAGTTTATTCTGATGTTATTTGAAAGTTTTAGCCTGTATATCCATTCTGAAAGAGACAGCATCTCACGTGAACGTCTGTGAGAGTGGCCATCAGAGATGTACGGTCTGCAACTGGACCTCCTCAAATTGTTTGCAGTCTCAACATGGACTATTTTACCTGGTCTTTTTCTGAAATGGTTGCAGTTTCTTAACATCAGTAGGCAAAAATAGGTAAATTCATCCCATTTAATTTCAATAATTTAATCGCTTTTCCTATTATCTTAGTTCTCATTACTATTTTAATAGAGTTTGTAGAATTTCAGTAGGGTTTGGGAATCATTTAGCATTCTGATCTTTCAGTGGATGATAAAAGCTCTTTCTGTTCCTTTGTAATAATCATAAATCAGTAAAAGAGATCATTTTCAGTGTACTTTGTGATATTGCCTTGTCTTTACATATAATGCATGCATATCCTTCTTTAAAGTCCTGGTTTGGTATCGGTATTGTTACTCGGTAAGTATAACATCCCCATCCCACTCCTGCTTGAAGTTGTGAGTTGACCTAAATCAGTAGTTTGTTTTGGAAAATGTTCTTTAAATCAAACATGTCTTGCGGTTTTTGCTCAAAGAAAATGCAGAAACCTTGGCTTCTCCCTCTGGAAACACACCATGCATATTCACGTTGGCATTTAAACGTGTCAGAGTTTAAAGGCAGAGTGTTTCCGTCTGGCAGTCAGACGCTCTGAGACACTGATGAATCGCTGCGGTTTCCTCTTAGATCACTTCATCCTCTCCCACAAAAACACACACTTCTCCTGACTCCCCGGACACACACATTAGTGTGTCAGCGTGATACTTTCATAGTGTGAAAAAAAAGGCACGCCGGGGGATTAGCAACAAACGATGGAGGAAAAGTAAGTTTCAGTCTGAAATGTGCTTTAGTGGACCGGAGGATGTTTGTTCACGAGTGATAAGAAAATGTTGGGAGCGGTGCTGACCTGCTTTCTGAACATTTGAAGTGTCAGTCTCCTCGCTGCTCTTTATCAGGAGACAGTGTGGAAACTGTGAAATGTCAAACATCACCAGGAGCTGAACAGAGTTTTTTCCCTTCACTTTTTTCTTTCTAAGAAAAGAAGAGAGCACACAGGATGTAGGCCACTGTGTCTAATGTATTCCTGGTTTCTGATGTTTCTTCTTGACATGGGTGCTCATTGAAAGTCGGACGACTGTCGGGAACACATGACAAACATTACGACAGTTTGGGACATGGTTGAATTCAGTTTCAAACATGAATTTAATTTATTGTCCCAGAGATTAATATGATGGCTAAAAATGTTGATAACAAACCATTTAAACATCATGTTTTGTATTAAACAATGTAGCAGTATTCAATTTCATCATCATATAGAGAGAAACACCAGTTAATATTTCCCCACAGATTATCTTCAGATGTCTTGATTTTGTTTTTCTCCTGCTTTGTGCCAAAATCAGTGAATAACTTAACCGTAATTCCTCCCAGTGTCTGGTTTTGACATCAGCCAGTCTTTTAGTTTTGATGCAGATCTATTACTTTAACTTGAAAAGTGTCAAAATACCAGTTTAATTTTTTTTCGCAGTAGAGATTTTATGTACATTTTGCAAACATTGAAGCTTTTATTAATTAAAAAAAATTCCTGCTTTACTTATATTTTTCTGATTTCAATGAGATTGACATAAAAATGATTATCCCTCTTCAACATAGCAGTTGCTATCAAATTTGCTATATGAGCCAAAATAATTGCAATTAGATAATTGTTTTGAATTGTTTTTCTCTTGTATATTATCTCTAATATTGTGTTTGTTATAATATAGAATGATTTACTGCTTGTATTTATTGAAAAATATATAAGATGAGGATTATTTTTGCAAATCATTCAGCCCTTCTGCCTGCCTGCTTTGGCCTGAGTTTATGATAGTTCTTAGGGTATTTGGATCTTTGTAGTCTCATTGTAGAATTACAATGGTTGTTGGTAGAGTGATTAGCTTGGATGTATTCATAGTGGCAGCATTACTTCATTAGAACAAGAGCAACGAGCTACACTAAAAGTGCCACCTTTACAAGTCTTCCAGGGCTGGCTGCCAAGAAGCATCCCCACAGCATGATGCTGCCATCACCATGCTTCACTGTGGGGATGGTGCTCTTCTGCTCTACCATGGAGGCTCCACCATGCCTTTTGGTGAACTGTAGGTCAGATTTAATCTGAGTTTTCTTCAACAGTCTTTTTTCTTTACCACTCTCTCATAAAGCTTTGTCTGGTGAAGAACCCGGGCAACAGTTGTTCTATGCAGAGTCTCTCCCCTCTCAGCTGCTGAAGCTTGTAACTCAAAGATGTCTTGGTGGCTCTAACACTAGTCTCCTCCTTGCAAAAGGGGTGAATACTTTTGATGGGTGCTGTATATCAGATTTAGATGTTGACTTAATGTCGGACTTAACCTTTGACCAATCATAAGTTTGGACATCAACCCAACATTAACTCATTGAGTGCTAGCCCTTTTTTAAAATGGAAAGTGGCTTGTGCCAGCGTTTTTGGCTATTTTGAGTCATCTTTAAAGACCCACAGAATAATTTGTACTATGACTCTGAAAACACCAAATAGCTCAAATGAAAGAAGAAACTCTCTATTTCATCATGGGAAAAAAACGTTTGTTTGCACCTTGTTCCATTCTTGATTTATCTGAAGTTGAATAGAGGCTAGTTTCACCAAAAAGACCACTTTTTTTCTAGAAAGCTGAGAAAAATGCATTTTTGTGAAAGAGAGTCTGTCAAGGAGACAGTGATTTGAATGTTATCATTTTGCCTTCAATGACATAAAAGACATCTGAAAATTGTATTACAAATGTTATTTTATTGTTAAATAAATAACAATGCTTCCAGTCACTGTCATGCCATTCACACTCTGGAACTGGACGGCCTACACGGGACCCCCCGATACGCCCACGTCCTCTCCTGCTTGCATGTCCTCTGGCACTACCTGTAAATTATAGAAGTAATATAATAGCTATATAATATGTTTTATATATATAATATATGATCTATAATATAGATTTTTTTTGTTCTTACCTCTTTTTCAACAGATGGTGTTGTAGAACTGCATGGGGCTTGCTCTTCTCTCAAGTCTGCTTCTGAAATCAGTGATGGTTTCATTCGATAAATTTGGCTGAATAATCAGTGGGTTCCCAACGTTAACTTACCTCCATCGCTCTGGGACGGAGAACAAGATCCTCTCCGCTCACTCGGCAGCCATTCCTCAGAGTCTGGGTCGGAAAAGTCCGTCTCTGAAGTGTTGTCGCTGTATGCATCCAGCTGGCAAGAGGCTGCCTTATTTCTCCGACGCACGGGGGAGACCTCGCAGCATTCTTTAGCCTCTTGGCCGGCATAGGCAGATGAATGAAAGCGCTGATCTCTGGATTCGCTGTCGTTAAGTTCATTGCAGGCAAGGCAGGCAGGCAAAGGTTTAAAGTTTCTTCCAGCATCTATTTTTAGAACTTTTAGCTTAGATTACCTCCGTAACGATCGCTCTGCTCTTTGACCCCAGGGTCTCCACCTCTGACGTTTGATCTACCGTCTCTTCCGACTGTAGTGTTCCGACTACGTATCCCAGAAGCCCCAAAACTACTCATAAGGAGCGTGAGAGTGCCCCCTTGTGCCAGCCGCCAAAAAAACATTTTGACGTATATACGTCTAAGGCACTCAAGTGTTGGTTTTAAAATAATGTATATATACGTCAATGGCACTCAGTGGGTTAATTTTAAAGTCATCCTGATTCAAGTTTTTGTCGTCAACCAAACTTCCCATTTCTTTGTCAGCTCAAAGGTCAGATTTAAAGTCAATCCAATGTCAGGTTTTAACCTCAGGCAGTGTTGAATTTTGCTATCAATTCTAGGTCAGATTGTAAAGTCAGCCTAGTGTCAGATTTTGATGCCAATCTAATATCATATTTTAAGGTTCAGTTTCAGGCTGTTCTGTCCATATTATGTCATACACTGCCTGGCCAAAAAAAAAAAAAGTCGCCACCTGGATTTAACTAAGCAAATAGGTATGAGCCTCCTATTGGATAATTACTGCATGGGCGATTATCTTTCAGCTGGCAACAAGTTATTTAACCCCAGCTGATGCAATGAATAACTTCTCATTTCTTCTGTGTCGAAAGACACATCCTGTGGTTGTGGAAAAGATGTTAGTCTGTTTAAGAAGGGTCAAATCATTGGCATGCATCAAGCAGAGAAAACATCTAAGGAGATTGCAGAAACTAATAAAATAGGTTAAGAACTGCCCAACGCATTATTAAAAACTGGAAGCATAGTGGGGAACCATCGTCTTCCAGGAAGAAATGTGGTCGGAAAACAATCCTGAATGATTGTGATTGGTGATCACTTAAACGTTTGGCCAAATCAAATCGAAGAAAAACAACAGTAGAACTCAGGGGTATGTTTAATAGTGAAAGTAAGAGCATTTCCCCACGCACAATGCGAAGGGAACTCAAGGGATTGGGACTGAACAGCTGTGTAGCCTTAAGAAAACCACTAATCAGTAAGGCTAACCGGAGAAAAAAGCTTCAGTTTGCTAGGGAGCATAAAGATTGGACTCTGGAGGAATGGAAGAAGGTCATGTGGTCTGATGAGTCCAGACTTACCCTGTTACAGAGTGATGGGTGCATCAGGGTAAGAAGAGAGGCAGGTGAAGTGATGCACCCATCATGCCTAGTGCCTACTGTACAAGCCTGTGGGGGCAGTGCTATGATCTGGGGTTGCTGCAGTTGGTCAGGTCTAGGTTCAGCAACATTATGTGCCCAAAGAATGAGGTCAGCTGACTACCTGAATATACTGAATGACCTGGTTATTCTATCAGTGGATTTTTTCTTCCCTAATGGCATAGGCATGTTCCAAGATGACGATGCTAGGATTCATCGGGCTCAAACTGTGACCAAGCAGTGTATTATAACACTGTTTACATCAGTCTAATGCATCAGGACACGAGTCTAACTCTGCTCAGTCAATTAAGTTTTCATTTCCAAAAACAGTTTTCTTATTTGATGTTGATTGTAAACTTAAACGTGGTGTGAGGTGGGACAGCATCCTTAATCCAACACAGCCAACATCTGATTTACATTATAGAACATTTCAGAGCAACAAACCCATGCACTGATGGAGGATTATACTTCTGATTATCGTTTATTTTTTCAAACAAACATTACAAAACAGTAAATCATTTATGATGCATTTAATTCAGATGAACTTGTTTAATGAATAATCAACAAATAATTAATCTGCTTACAGCAACATGTGACAGAAAATTTAATCCCTCTGATTATAAATGCCATCCACTTTGTTTCCTGTTTCACTTCAGCAATCAGATCTCTTCTGTTTTATTCATAGTTGCTCATGAATTATAATTCAGAAAGAAGAATTGAGTGAAACTCAAAATGTGAGTTATTATGGCATGATTTTCTGCTTAAAGCTCGCTAATTCTAATCCTTTTTTATCAACCAGTCCTTAATGATGTACTGCAAGTCACTGCAACAAGTCATGCACTGATGATGCTGATTGCTGATTCTGATTTAAATGAGAGCATCTGTATTATTGATGCAAACAGAAGCATCAGCGACTTCTCCTCCATCTTTACGCCTTTTATTTTGCTTTTAAAGCTTTGAAATTATTCTCAGAAGGTGGTTAATTTATTCATGAAAGTGACATGGAAGGAAAATAGTTTAATGTGTGAACAGAGTGTCTGAAGTTTGTTAATTGATGTTGTTTCAAATGTTTCCTCAGTCTAATAAGACTTTCTGATCACATCTTTCTCCTCCAGCACATCTGCTGCGACTGTAAGAAGAGTTTCTGCGCCCTGTGCTCGGTGCTGCAGGAGAACCTGCGCTGCTGCACCACCTGCCACCTGCTGCGCGGCACTGCCTTCCAGAGGCCTCGGCTCATGCAGCTCCGAGTCAAAGACCTGCGCCAGTACCTGCTGCTGCGCAACATCCCCACAGACACCTGCAGGGAGAAGGAGGACCTGGTGGACCTGGTGTTGTGTCATCAGGGGATGAGGGAAACCCCAAGACCGGTGATGGAGGAGGACGAAGACGAGGAAGAGGAGGAAGAAGAAGAAGAAGAAGAAGAGGACACTCATGAGGAGGAGGGGGAGGACGAAGGGGGGGATGACGACACAGACAGTCTGCACTCGCTCCCGAACTCGCAGGCTGCCTCGCCACCCTCCGCCACGCGCTCCGCCTCCGAACAGTCGGTGCTCTCCGCCTCTCAGGGAGACGTGCTCAGCCCCAGTGACAGCTCAGGGACCACCAGCCAGGTCTGTTTGTGTCAGTGCGTGTGCTGTTTTGTCTCATTTACATATGCCATACTTCCTCCACATCTGTCCTCATTCTATCAGAGATAATTAAGGTGAAATTTACAACTTCAGTTTAAGTCAGGAGATCTACAAATGAACAAATACCACCCTCTCGTGTTTGTCTTTAGATGGCAGATTTTCAAATTACTGTCTTTTATTGCTTTACTTTATTTTTCCACCATATTTCATTCTGTTTTTGCTCCATTCATATGAAAGAGCTCAGATGTGCAGCGTAGGTCCAGTGTTCACCAGAATGCAAACGTGACAGCTGGGAACAGCTGTGTTAGCCATGTGTACGTTCGTGTGTGTGTATGTGTGTGTGCAGAGCCCTCAGACTAGCCAGCAACGCAGCTTAAGCTCTTTGCCTTTTTTAGGTCGGTTACATGGCTGAGTCTGTTACGTAACAGGCCCACAGGTTCAGAACTCCCCACAGCGTCACAGCTGCAGCCAAACAGCAGAAACACAACAGAACATCCCTGCTCTCTCCACCTCCTGCTTTATCTCTGTTTTACACCTCCTACTTTTGGCATGTGAGGACTTCAATGTGCCAGAAACCATGTTTGTTTTTCTAACTTAAGAAATGGACATTTAAAAAAAACTAAACTACAAAGCTAAATATAGTGTTACCTTGGACATTTTTATTTATGCTAAAGCACAGTTTTCAAACTCAAGGCCCGAGGGGCCACATCTGGCCCGTGGAGCAGTTAAACACAGCCCCCAAGATGATCTCATATTTTTGTTATAACTGACCCATCAACATGAGGTCTGCAGATTTCCTCAAGCATAAAAATGTGAACTTATCCTTGATGATTTAAGATATCCTTGTTAAGTCATAAAATCTGAAAAAGCAATGAGTAAAAATATTTAGATAAGAAGTCAGGAATATGGGAAAAGAAATTAATTTATGTTTTTTAATTTTGTATTTTCAATTTAGCATCTCACACTTTGGCTCAAACTTAGGATTTTTACTTTTAATTTCATACTTTGAGCATTTGAACTCATAATTTTGACTTCTAATATAATATTTTGAGCTTTAAGATGCATCCTGATATGGATGGAAGATTCTAATCCAATTAAAATGCCTTATAATCAATAATAATTGAATATTAAATATTTGATACTGTGGAATAGCGGAACAAAAAGGTGGAACTCCAACACATAGCCACAAGATTTAGATAACCAGTTGCTCATCTGTGAAGGAGGACAGTTTTATGTCTGTAATTTCAGACATGTTGCAAGGAAAGGATGCTGCTACCTTTGGTTTAGCGAAATTGTAACTTTCCTGTTTACACACATCTCTCATTAGAGCTGTGGTTCTCAACTGGTTGGACATCAGGACCCACCACCACCTTCTTAAGCAAAATTGTGACCCAATTTTTGGAAAAATTTGCAAAAGGCAATGCATTTCATTTTATTTTCCCAAGACAGTTTTGAGATTTGGTAATTACATAAGGAATTTCATCAATATCTTTGGAAAACCTGCTTGCTATCAAAAGAAAAGGAGATAAATAAGTTAGAACCTTGAGATAATCACTGAAATTTACTCATCGTCATAGGAAAACCTATAGAATACATATATGTATGTGCCCTCAGGGCTTCCAAACAAAATACTTTTTTGCTGGATTTTTTCCCCTGGCACACATTTCACAGCCCACTTGAAAGATCTTCGTGACCCACTTTTGGGTCCCAACCCACCAGTTAAGAACCACTGCATTAGAGGCTAGGGGAAATTTAATTTATCTCTTTTTTTCTAAACACAAATGTAATATTTTTGATATGTTTGACACAGAGAGAACGACAGAAATGTAAGAAAACAAAACAAAACATCAAAATGCATCAGTAAGCAATTAAGAATCAAATCATAGCCCTATGAATAGTAATCAAATCAAATCGTGCCTAAAGATTTTCACCTTTAGTGTTAGAAAAAGTAAAGTTTTACTAAAAATCAAAACCCTTTACTTGATTTATGTGTTTCACAGCATTAGTAAAAATTGCACATAGCCACCTGCATGTCTTCCTTTCAACGGCCCTCATTTATCAAACATGAGAACACCAGAAATTTGGGTTCATGCTCATTTCCAAGCACAGATCAGCATTTAATATTCTGGACATGAGCTTAGGATACACTCAAATCCCACACCAGGTCTGAGCTTGTGTACACCAGTTTTCAACTCAGTGTGGAGTCACTGCACAGCGTGAATCTGGAGGTGATAAATCAGAAATATCATTTAAAATCTGTTTAACATGATTAAACCAAAGATTTGAGAAACCCTGTGAGCAGTATTGCTTTTAAAATGATGTAGAGCAACGCAGGCTTTCAGCTGATTCCCTCCTTGTTTGTTAAATTTGCTGAATGAACATTTCTTATTGATTTAATTTAAAGATAAAGTAGTCTGCATTTTGTAATCATTAAAGTTTTGCTGTACACCATTATATCACAATATTGTGGAGAGTTTAAGCAGAAAAAAACTGCAGTTCGTCAGAAAACAAAAATGAAACATGGGGGGACACAAACTAAATGTTCAGCTTCTTAAAAAGGAAATATTTTAGAGCGCTGTGAATGAGTTATGGGTTTACAAGAACAGGAGCGATTTACTCAATATAATCTAACTATACAAACCTAGAAAGTGACAAGCAAAGAACACAAAACATTCATTTTAGTGCTGGAAAATATTTTGATTAATTAATCACAGGGGTGAAAGGTGCGATTTAAAAATATTTGCTGATTTCTTACACTGGTGTGATCACATGACCGGCTAAAGTTGCTTTGTAAATTTGACTGAAACACCGTAAAAATTCTTTGTTCTTTCAATTCTTATAATTTTAATAAAATTCCACAGATTAACACCATCCTAGATTGACTGGTGAGTGGACAGTCTGCCCTCGCTTATTCTGAAAAAGTTTTAATCCATTCAGTTTTGTTGCCATCGTCTTTAAATCTACCAGTAATGCAATCTTACTCAGATTATTGACATATGCGATTAATTGCAATTATGTGCAAAGCCTATAATTGATAAGATAATTTTTTAATGACTGAGAGCTCTAGTTAATTTACATTAGATCTTTATTGATCAGCAGATCTAGAGATTTAAATAATCAATCTAGTGTTCTGTGTCTTCTAGCCAGAAGAGACAAGATCCTAGAGGAGTCTTGTACTGAGCTAAGAGGCTAGCTGAGCCCCTTTAACATTTAAAAAAAAACTTATTATTTCTTAAACATGCTTGTAATTGACACAGTGATATACTATCAAGCCTATAAACATTGTGGGGTGAGTGAATACATAATGATGTACAGTTCAAGAAAGAGCCTGTTCTATGAAACAGCTCTTTAATGTGACTCACAGTGGCAAGCTCCCGTTTGAGTGCCAGTTTCCTTTCCTCCGCCCTTTGTCATTATGTAATCCACATTTAAAAAGCCAAACTGTTACCAAATGAAGAGCCGTTTGGGAGCCAAACCACCAGCCCTACTGAGCTGAGCCAAATGATCTGGATCTTTTAAAAGAGACAGATTTATAGGCGTCATGGCCGTAAACTTACTTCCCATTTTGCAGGATATTACTGCAATGTCAATAATGATGTTAATAGTGTGTGAAGACAACCATGATTGATAGAAAACAGCATTAGCATTAGCAGCTAAGATGATAATGAAATAGAACTATTATTAATAATTTAGCAGTTAAAGTAGAGCTGCTCTTAGATTCAATTCTAGTAATGATAATAGAAGTAAGGTGGATGTTGATGGATGAAGCATTTGTTAAAGGGGAGATCCGCAGCATCAAGCCTTCGGTGTCCATGATAACAGGAACAGAACGGCCATGTAAACTGGTTATTGTAACACTAGCATTAGCAAACATAATGCTAATGAAGAGAAAATGTTTGCAATATATAAAGGTGATTATAGCAATACAAGCTGAAGTGCTTGTGTTGATTGCAATATTTCAGGAACCGTGAGACAGATCTCTGTGTGGTGAAGCTTACTTTTTTGCTGATCTACAGACAGCTGAAAAAAGTAGTTGATGACCCCTGCCATACAGCCTAAAGAAAACAGTATTTCAAATTTGAGTCCATGAGGTAAAGTGAGGTATAATTTTCTTTTTTTCTTCAGCTCTGTCATTTTTATTGCAAACTGTTGCAATTAAGGAGAGAAATCATTGTACACAGTTTAACATAGACTAAACTTTCTTTAACATTGTCCATTACTACCCTAACTATGACTTTAGCAGTTTTAAATGCCTTAAAAGGACCCTCCACTCTGTACATGAATGTTTTTTGTATTTACACTTGTTTTAAAATGGTTCAGTGAGTCAAACATAAAGTCAGAGAAGCTTTGTGCTCCATAGATGTTTAGCACTCTGCCTGTGTCAGGACTTCTGCTCCTCCTTGTGTCTCTGAGGAGTCCAGCCTGAGAGAAACCTGATGTCTGACAGATACATTATTAACACGTCTCCTGTCCTGGCCTGCCAGAGCTAAAGCAGACCAAAACAGACGTTAGCAGAGTCAGAAGGATTAACTTATTACAGTGTAGAAACAGCATGATATCACACATATTTTAACATATTTCAGCTCTTTTGTGGAGCAGATAAAGGAATAAAGAGGCCATATCTTCTCTTCAAAGCGCATAAATGGCTGAGATAAAACAGCACTGTGCACCAAACAACGTCTGCACTTTTCCGCAGCTCTGTTTGTTCTCCTTTCATCCGGCAGAATCCTGACCTCCACCTTCAAAGAGAATAATTAACCACCGAGTTAAGAGCAACAACAAAGTCTTTATTCTTTTATTAGAAACTGAACCAGTGCAATTTAAAGAGTGAAATCACATGAGGCTGTGAAGTCATATTTTATCATGGCATTGATACAAAGGCAGAGGGAATTATAATTTTTTAATCAGGCATAATGAATATGTAAACGTGTGAAACATTGTAGAAGTCCTCGAATAGATCTGCAGTCAAGGTCAAATTTCTTCTTTGAATTTTGACTATTTCTCCTCCACGTTGTTCTAGCTGTGCAGGCTTTAGGGGTAATTTAATGTTTGATGATTTAATGGGAAAACAAAGCTTTAAAGCTTCTGTGAGGAGATTTTAGTTGGTTATGAAACTTACTGGAAATACTCCTGATTTTTCTTTATGAATAATAAACACAAAGGTTTTGGTTCGTATCTTATCAGAATCAGCTTTACTGACCTTATGCAACAGGGAATTTGTCTCCGGTTAGCTTTGCTTTCAATGTACAAGAACTAAACAGTACATAAGAAAATAAATGAAACTGAATGAAGTATAAAAAATTCCAATTTTAATATGTAAAAGCTCTTGTGACTTTTTTCCGGTATATACAAGTCTGTGTGCCATGATAGTATGCTTGCCATTTGTGCAAACGGTGCAAGAATGTGGACTAGACATGATCAGAAGTATAAAATAAGTAAGATGTGGGCATTATTATGAGGTAGATAGGATAATTTAAGATTGTTTATTAGTGCAAATGTGCATATGAGGTGAGGGTTTTACCACAGTGTGCTTTCAGTATTTGAGATACAGTAAAACAGTAAGAAACAGTGCAAGATATTTCACATTGAGAGGGGCTAAGGTGCTTGTTAGAAACATGAAAGTACTAAGGTATATTCAGAAACACCTGCTACACTAGCAGTAGGTACTGACTTTGTTAAAGTGCAGTATGCTATATGCAAACAAATGCAAGACCTGCAGTATGTCAGAAATACCCGCTGGCATATTGACTCAGAAAGAATCTGCAGTACGAGTGGACCAGTCTGTCTTTCTTGGCTCAATGAAGCAGAGTAAATAGTCCTTGTCCTCCATAAAAACACTCTTACATGGCTAACGTAGCTTAGACCAAAGCCCACAGAGCTACCTTAGCCAGGTAGATATCATAGATAAATGGCTGGCATAGCTAAATCTGAAGCCAACAAAGCTACGTTAGCTATGTTAGCTACATTAGCTACATTGGTAATGTTGCTACAAAGCTAAATCTAAAGCTAACAAAGCTACATTCGCGATGAAGGCTAGGCAGCTAAAGCTAAAGAAAGCTACCATAGCATCCTTAGATTGTGCTAGGTTTGCTAAAAATAGACCCATTTCAGAAGCAGTTATGCTGAGGGTTGCTTGCTTTAAATTGCTACACTGTCTAACGTAGTAGCATAACTACATAGGTAGTTACAAAGTTGTGTTAAATTAGCTAAAGCTTACAAAACTAAAGTGAGCCACTGTTAGTGCAACTACTTATAAAATGGGCCCATACATAATTTAAATCCTATATTAGACATCAGACCTTTTTTCTGTTTATTTATGAAATGTTGTTTAGTCTCTGTTTGCAATGTGGTTATTTCATGAATGTAACTGCCTTCTGTTCTGACAGAGGTGGTCAGACCCCTCTCGCTCCTGTCAGCCACATTCTGTAAACCAACTTCACACCATTTACAAATTGCTGCTGTGATGTTCTCTTTAAAATCGGGTGTCTTCTTGACTTTCGATCACCCAAATAAACACAGTTGTAATTTGCACTTCAGATATGAAATGATTAAGTAAGATTACTAGCATGTACTGCATACTGTGTTTCACAGTAATACGTAGTAGATGGTTTCATACTACCATTTGGGTGTTAAACAATAGGATAAACACAACAGACCAGACAAGACACGAGATGTACCACTTTGTCCACAGGGGGCACCAAAATCAGCAAAAACCAAAAATTGCTCACAGGAGCTTTAAATAAGTGTCAGGACTGGGGGGGTTTGGGACACAATAGCAGATGAAGCGTTTCTTAAAGTTATCCTAAAGGATAACCACAAAAATCGCAAGCGATCAGTTGGGAGAGGGGAATAAAATA